>NW_026907071.1:0-224219 GCF_033978795.1 Nerophis ophidion | reverse complement strand
TATTTATACATATTATTTTCTGTTTTCCTCAATTTACTTTCAATTTCATGTAAAATTACAGTTATTAACTTTAATTAAATATGTAGCTTGTTATATGAAAGTATTTGTGTTCATACTAACAATCTAACAGTTTTATATGTAAATTTTAAGGTAAATCAAATGTTTTCAATATTTTAGGTGTATTTTCACATTCAAGTCGAGAAATATATGTAGCCTCTTATAAAAGGTGTATGCTCAAACTGTAATATGACGTACATGATATACTGCAAGGAGATTCTAATCAACAGTTATACAGCCGTACAGATCATACTGACGGTGGCCGTACAAACAACTTTAACAATGTTACAAATATGCGCCACACTGTGGAGCCACATCAATCAAGACTGACAAACACATTTCAGTGAGAACATCGTCACCGTAACACAACATTAACACAACAGAAACAATTCCTAGAATTCCATGTGTTACAATATACACCCCCACCACCTAACCCCGCCCAGCTCAACCAACGCACGGAGGGGGGCGGTGATGTTTTGGGGCGCGGGGTTGGGTGGGTAGCGGTATTGTAGCCCGGAAGAGTCAATGCTGCTTGGGCTTCTGGGTATTTGTTATGTTTGTTTTTTATGTTTTATTACAGTGAGGATGTTTTCCTGAAATGTGTTTATCATTCTTGTTCGATGTGGGTTCACAGTGTGGTGCATATTTGTAACAGTGTTAAAGTTGTTTGTACAGCCACAGTCAGTGTGACCTGTGTGGCTGTTGACCAAGTATATCTTGCAGTCACTTTTTCAAATGAACGACGAAACCGTGCTCATCACATGCCTCAATTGGCACGCTGATGATTTGATGAATGAGCGTTCAATAAAACCCACCACGGTTATTACGTGTCATATTCGCCCGGCCAAATTTTGAGTCAACCCTACATGAGGGTCAGTGAAATTCTCGTGGTGAAATGATAGGAATGGTAAGTATGTCGCTAGGGTGGGATAGCCATTCATGCAAGGTTAACCCACTTTGTATCAATTTCCTGCATCCAGTGGCCCCCCGCTAAAGTCAATGAGACACCCCCTGATCCAACAATTCAGGAAAAAATCTGTTAAACATTGGTATTTTTCTGTGGAATCGCCAGCATTGTCACTTCACTAAAGGTGGTTGATCGTAATAATTTGGAAAAAACTCTTTAGAATAAAGGTATTTTTCTGCAGAACTGTTTGCATCGTCACTTTATTAAAGGTGGTTGATCTTAATAATTTAGTAAAAATCTGTAAAATTACGATATTTCACCCCAAAACGTTTCATGAAAATTTCTGTAAATATAATATTTTTGATCATTATTTGGTTTACAATGTTTTTACTTTACTTTTTTTTTGTTAGTTTGTACTAGAAAAATGATCTTTTGTAAGGTTTGCAAAGACAAAAGTTAGTTTTTTTATTCAATATAACAGTGTAACTGTCATACTAAATATGAAAGGTTTATAATCATAACTCCAAAACCAAATATGAAATCTGTCTTAAAAAGCCTTTAATAATGAATTTATGTAAGTTTTAGCAGAATAAGGTATTTTGGAAAGAATCACAAATACAAATATTATATTTACTGGTCTCATATTGGTCACACTCAAAATGACAGTTTTTGAAACATAACTCCAAAATACACACCCAAAAATACACATGCAAAATGTCTAATAATGCCTGAAGAAATGCATCTTCGAGAGTTTTCCTGAAAAAAAAACATTTGGTAAGGTTTGCAAAAACAAAATTTGATTTGTTACTCAATTTGACAGTAATGTACTTAGAATCCTGAGATAATGCGAAAAAAGCAATACAAATGTATTCCAACATAATTCATAATCCAAACGTGCAAAATGTCTAAAAATGCCTGTGATATTGAATACATGTGAGGTTTTACAAGATACAGTTGTTTTTCAATGGTTTGCAAATACGAAAATGAGGTTTTACTCAATATAACTGTATACTGTAACACTCAATATGACAGTTATTTAAACATAACTCCTACACCACACATGAAAAATGGCTAATAATGCCTGAAATAATGCATCTTTGGGAGTTTTACTCGAAACATATGCTTTTTTAAATCTTGCAAATGCAAAAAGTTGTTTTTTACTCAATATGACTATAATAGTCTTAGAATCCTGAGATAATGCGAAAAAAGCAATACAAATGTATTCAAACATAACTTCTAAACAACACATGCAAAATGGCTAAAAATGCCTAGAGATATGTTTTTTTGTTAGTTGTACTAGAAAAATGATCTTTTGTAAGGTTTGCAAAGACACAAGTTAGTTTTTTTATTCAATTTAACAGTGTAACTGTCATCCTAAATATGAAAGGTTTATAATCATAACTCCAAAACCAAATATGAAATTTGTCTTAAAAAGCCTTTAATATTGAATTTATGTGAGTTTTAGCAGAATAAGGTATTTTGGAAAGAATCACAAATACAAATATTAGATTTTACTGGCCTCATATTGGTCACACTCAAAATGACAGTTTTTGAAACATAACTCCAAAAATACACATGCAAAATGTCTAATAATGCCTGAAGAAATGCATCTTCGAGAGTTTTCCTGAAAAAAAAACCCATCTGGTAAGGTTTGCAAAAACTAAATTTGATTTGTTACTCAATTTGACAGTAATGTACTTAGAATCCTGAGATAATGCGAAAAAAGCAATACAAATGTATTCTAACATTATTCCTAATCCAAACGTGCAAAATGTCTAAAATGCCTGTGATATTGAATACATGTGAGTTTTACTATAGTACAGATGTTTTTCTATGGTTTGCAAATAGAAATTTAGGTTTTACTCAATATGACTGTATACTGTAACACTCAATATGAGAGTTATTTAAACATAACTCCTACACCACATATGAAAAATGGCTAATAATGCCTGAAATAATGCATCTTTGGGAGTTTTACTCGGAACATATGCTTTTTTAAATCTTGCAAATGCAAAAAGTATTTTTTACTCAATATGACTATAATGTTCTTAGAATCCTGAGATAATGCGAAAAAGCAATACAAAAGTTTTCAAACATAACTTTTAAACAACACATGCAAAACGGCTAATAATTCCTAGAGATATGTATCTTTGTTAGTTGTAGTAGAAAAATGATATTTTGTAGGGCTCACTTGGAAAACAAAATCCTATTTGTATGGTTAGTTTACTCTAAATTTCTACTATAATTTTTCAATTTTTTTAAATAGGTTATAAATCTGTAGAATTGAAGACATTATCTGTAAATTAAAAAAACGCTCTGTTATTTTAAGTAATATGCCAGTAATGACAAACTATGTATATTCCTATTTTTTTTTACAGAAAAATACCAAATTATTTATACATATTATTTTCTGTTTTCTCAAATTACTTTCAATTCCATGTAAAATTACAGTAATTAACTGTAATTAAATATGTAGCTTGTTATATGAAAGTATTTGTTCATACTAACAATCTAACAGTTTTATATGTAATTTTAAGGTAAATCAAATGTTTTCAATATTTATGTGTATTTTCACATTCAAGTCGAAAAATATATGTAGCCTCTTATAAAAGGTGTATGCTCAAACTGTAATATGACGTACATGAAATACTGCAAGAGATTCATAATCAACAGTCAACAGCCGTACAGATCATACTGACGGTGGCCGTACAAACAACTTTAACAATGTTACAAATATGCGCCACACTGCCGAGCCACATCAATCAAGACTGACAAACACATTTCAGGAGAACATCGTCACCGTAACACAACATTAACACAACAGAAACAATTCCTAGAATTCCATGTGTTACAATATACACGCCCACCACCTAACCCCGCCCAGCTCAACCAACGCACGGAGGGGGGCGGTGATGTTTTGGGGCACGGGGTTGGGTGGTAGCGGGATTGTAGCCCGGAAGAGTCAGCGCTGCTTGGGCTTCTGGGTATTTGTTATGTTGTTTTTATGTTTTATTACAGTGAGGATGTTTTCCTGAAATGTGTTTATCATTCTTGTTCGATGTGGGTTCACAGTGTGGTGCATATTTGTAACAGTGTTAAAGTTGTTTGTACAGCCACCGTCAGTGTGACCTGTGTGGCTGTTGACCAAGTATATCTTGCAGTCACTTTTCAAATGAACGACGAAACCGTGCTCATCACATGCCTCAATTGGCACGCTGATGATTTGATGAATGAGCGTTCAATAAAACCCACCACGGTATTACGTGTCATATTCGCCCGGCCAAATTTTGAGTCAACCCTACATGAGGGTCAGTGAAATTCTCGTGGTGAAATGATAGGAATGGTAAGTATGTCGCTAGGGTGGGTTAGCCATTCATGCAAGGTTAAGCCACTTTGTATCAGTTTCCTGCATCCAGTGGCCCCCCGCTAAAGTCAATGAGACACCCCTGATCCAACAATTCAGAAAAAATCTGTTAAACAATGGTATTTTTCTGTGGAATCGCCAGCATTGTCACTTCACTAAAGGTGGTTGATCGTAATAATTTGGAAAAACTCTTTAGAATAAAGGTATTTTTCTGCAGAACTGTTTGCATCGTCACTTTATTAAAGGTGGTTGATCTTAATAATTTAGTAAAAATCTGTAAAATTACGATATTTCACCCCAAAACGTTTCATGAAAATTTCTGTAAATATAATATTTTTGATCATTATTTGGTTTACAATGTTTTACTTTAGTTTTATGGTTTTTGTTTGGCAGCCGTCGCTGCCAGTAAATGACCGTTTTTTTACAAAATTTATTTTTACAGTGTTTGCAAAGATAAAAGTTAGTTTTTTGTATTCAATATAACAGTAAAACTGTCATACTAAATATGAAAGGTTAATAAACATAACTCCAAAACCAAACATGAAATCTGTCTAAAAAAAAGCCTGTAATATTGACTTTATGTGAGTTTTACCTGAATTAGGTATTTTGGAAAGGTTCACAAATACAAAATTTGGTTTTACTGGCCTCACATTGGTCACACTCAATAAGACAGTTTTGAACCCTATCTCCAAAAATACACATGCAAAATTACAAAAAAAATGCCTGAAGAAATGTATCTTTGTGAGTTTTACTGGATAAAAAAAACATTTTGTAAGGGTTGCAAAAACAAAAAGAAATGTTTTGTAATGTTAATGTAATTTTAAGGTTTTTTTTTTTTTAAATATTTGTTTGTATTTTCACATTCAATGAGAAAAATATATGTAGCCTCTTATAAAAGGTTTATGCTCAAACTAACATTTACATTTTTTTCCCTGTAATATGACATACATGAGTGACTGCAAGACATACTTAATCAACAGTCAATAGCCTTACAGATCACACTGACGGTGGCCGTACAAACAACTTTAACAATGTTACAAATATGCGCCACATTGTGGAGCCACATCAAACAAGAATAAAAATGTATTCAAACATAATTCCTAATCCAAACGTGCAAAATGTCTAAAAATGCCTGTGATATTGAATACATGTGAGTTTTACTAAATACAGTTGTTTTTCAATGGTTTGCAAATACAAAAATGAGGTTTTACTCAATATGACTGTATACTGTAACACTCAATATGACAGTTATTTAAACATAACTCCTACACCACACATGAAAAATGGCTAATAATGCCTGAAATAATGCATCTTTGGGAGTTTTACTCGAAACATATGCTTTTTTAAATCTTGCAAATGCAAAAAGTAGTTTTTTACTCAATATGACTATAATAGTCTTAGAATCCTGAGATAATGTGAAAAAAGCAATAAAAAGGTATTCAAACATAACTTCTAAACAACAAATGCAAAATGACTAATAATGCCTAGAGATATGTTTTTTTGTTAGTTGTACTAGAAAAATGATCTTTTGTAAGGTTTGCAAAGACACAAGTTAGTTTTTTTATTCAATATAACTGTGTAAATGTCATACTAAATATGAAAGGTTTATAATCATAACTCCAAAACCAAATATGAAATTTGTCTTAAAAAGCCTTTAATATTGAATTTATGTAAGTTTTAGCAGAATCAGGTATTTGGGAAAGAATCACAAATACAAATATTAGATTTTACTGGCCTCATATTGGTCACACTCAAAATGACAGTTTTTGAAACATAACTCCAAAAATACACATGCAAAATGTCTAATAATGCCTGAAGAAATGCATCTTCGAGAGTTTTCCTGAAAAAAAAAAAACATTTGGTAAGGTTTGCAAAAACTAAATTTGATTTGTTACTTAATTTGACAGTAATGTACTTAGAATCCTGAGATAATGCGAAAAAAGCAATAAAAATGTATTCAAACATAATTCCTAATCCAAACGTGCAAAATGTCTAAAAATGCCTGTGATATTGAATACATGTGAGTTTTACTAGATACAGTTGTTTTTCTATGGTTTGGAAATACAAAAATGAGGTTTTACTCAATATGACTGTATACTGTAACACTCAATATGACATTTATTTAAACATAACTCCTACACCACACATGAAAAATGGCTAATAATGCCTGAAATAATGCATCTTTGGGAGTTTTACTCGAAACATATGCTTTTTTAAATCTTGCAAATGCAAAAAGTTGTTTTTTACTCAATATGACTATAATAGTCTTACAATCCTGAGATAATGCGAAAAAAGCAATAAAAATGTATTCAAACATAACTTCTAAACAACACATGCAAAATGGCTAATAATGCCTAGGGATATGTTTTTTTGTTAGTTGTACTAGAAAAATGATCTTTTGTAAGGTTTGCAAAGACACAAGTTAGTTTTTTTTATTCAATATAACAGTGTAACTGTCATACTAAATATGAAAGGTTTATAATCATAACTCCAAAACCAAATATGAAATTTGTCTTGAAAAGCCTTTAATATTGAATTTATGTGAGTTTTAGCAGAATCAGGTATTTTGGAAAGAATCACAAATACAAATATTAGATTTTACTGGCCTCATATTGGTCACACTCAAAATGACAGTTTTTGAAACATAACTCCATAAATACACATGCAAAATGTCTAATAATGCCTGAAGAAATGCATCTTCGAGATTTTTCCAGTAAAAAAAAACATTTGGTAAGGTTTGCAAAAACAAAATTTGATTTGTTACTCAATTTGACGGTAATGTACTTAGAATCCTGAGATAATGCGAAAAAAGCAATAAAAATGTATTCCAACATAATTCCTAATCTAAACTTGCAAAATGTCTAAAAATGCCTGTGATATTGAATACATGTGAGTTTTACTAGATACAGTTGTTTTTCAATGGTTTGCAAATACAAAAATGAGGTTTTACTCAATATGACTGTATACTGTAACACTCAATATGACAGTTATTTAAACATAACTCCTACACCACACATGAAAAATGGCTAATAATGCCTGAAATAATGCATCTTTGGGAGTTTTACTCGAAACAAATGCTTTTTTAAATCTTGCAAATGCAAAAAGTAGTTTTTTAGTCAATATGACTATAATAGTCTTAGAATCCTGAGATAATGCTAAAAAAGCAATAAAAATGTATTCAAACATAACTTCTAAACAACACATGCAAAATGGCTAATAATGCCTAGAGATATGTTTTTTTGTTAGTTGTACTAGAAAAATGATCTTTTGTAAGGTTTGCAAATACAAAAGTTAGTTTTTTTATTCAATATAACAGTGTAACTGTCATACTAAATATGAAAGGTTTATAATCATAACTCCAAAACCAAATATGACATTTGTCTTAAAAAGCCTTTAATATTGAATTTATGTAAGTTTTTTCAGAATCAGGTATTTTGGAGAGAATCACAAATACAAATATTAGGTTTTACTGGCCTCATATTGGTCACACTCAAAATGACAGTTTTTGAAACATAACTCCAAAAATACACATGCAAAATGTCTAATAATGCCTGAAGAAATATATCTTCGAGAGTTTTCCTGAAAAAAAAAACATCTGGTAAGGTTTGCAAAAACAAAATTTGATTTGTTACTCAATTTGACAGTAATGTACTTAGAATCCTGAGGTAATGCGAAAAAAGCAATACAAATGTATTCAAACATAATTCCTAATCCAAACGTGCACAATGTCTAAAAATGCCTGTGATATTGAATACATGTGAGTTTTACTAGATACAGTTGTTTTTCAATGGTTTGCAAATACAAAAATGAGGTTTAACTCAATATGACTGTATACTGTAACACTCAATATGACAGTTATTTAAACATAACTCCTACACCACACATGAAAAATGGCTAATAATGCCTGAAATAATGCATCTTTGGGAGTTTTACTCGAAACAAATGCTTTTTTAAATCTTGCAAATGCAAAAAGTAGTTTTTTACTCAATATGACTATAATAGTCTTAGAATCCTGAGATAATGCGAAAAAAGATATAAAAATGTATTCAAACATAACTTCTAAACAACACATGCAAAATGGCTAATAATGCCTAGAGATATGTTTTTTTGTTAGTTGTACTAGAAAAATGATCTTTTGTAAGGTTTGCAAAGACAAAAGTTAGTTTTTTTATTCAATATAACAGTGTAACTGTCATACTAAATATGAAAGGTTTATAATCATAACTCCAAAACCAAATATGAAATCTGTCTTAAAAAGCCTTTAATAATGAATTTATGTAAGTTTTAGCAGAATAAGGTATTTTGGAAAGAATCACAAATACAAATATTATATTTTACTGGTCTCATATTGGTCACACTCAAAATGACAGTTTTTGAAACATAACTCCAAAAATACACATTCAAAATGTCTAATAATGCCTGAAGAAATATATCTTCGAGAGTTTTCCTGAAAAAAAAAAACATCTGGTAAGGTTTGCAAAAACAAAAGTTGATTTGTTACTCAATTTGACAGTAATGTACTTAGAATCCTGAGGTAATGCGAAAAAAGCAATACAAATGTATTCAAACATAATTCCTAATCTAAACGTGCAAAATGTCTAAAAATGCCTGTGATATTGAATACATGTGAGTTTTACTAGATACAGTTGTTTTTCAATGGTTTGCAAATACAAAAATGAGGTTTTACTCAATATGACTGTATACTGTAACACTCAATATGACAGTTATTTAAACATAACTCCTACACCACACATGAAAAATGGCTAATAATGCCTGAAATAATGCATCTTTGGGAGTTTTCCTCGAAACAAATGCTTTTTTAAATCTTGCAAATGCAAAAAGTAGTTTTTTACTCAATATGACTATAATAGTCTTAGAATCCTGAGATAATGCGAAAAAAGCAATAAAAATGTATTCAAACATAACTTCTAAACAAACCATGCAAAATGGCTAATAATGCCTAGAGATATGTTTTTTTGTTAGTTGTACTAGAAAAATGATCTTTTGTAAGGTTTGCAAAGACAAAAGTTAGTTTTTTTATTCAATATAACAGTGTAACTGTCATACTAAATGTGAAAGGTTTATAATCATAACTCCAAAACCAAATATGAAATCTGTCTTAAAAAGCCTTTAATAATGAATTTATGTAAGTTTTAGCAGAATAAGCTATTTTGGAAAGAATCACAAATACAAATATTATATTTTACTGGTCTCATATTGGTCACACTCAAAATGACAGTTTTTGAAACATAACTCCAAAAATAAACATGCAAAATGTCTAATAATGCCTGAAGAAATGCATCTTCGAGAGTTTTCCAGAAAAAAAAAAATTGGTAAGGTTTGCAAAAACAAAATTTATTTGTTACTCAATTTTACAGTACTATACTTAGAATCCTGAGATAATGCGAAAAAAGCAATACAAATGTATTCAAACATAATTCCTAATCCAAACGTGCAAAATGTCTAAAAATGCCTGTGATATTGAATACATGTGAGTTTTACTAGATACAGTTGTTTTTCGATGGTTTGCAAATACAAAAATGAGGTTTTACTCAATATGACTGTATACTGTAACACTCAATATGACAGTTATTTAAACATAACTCCTACACCACACATGAAAAATGGCTAATAATGCCTGAAATAATGCATCTTTGGGAGTTTTACTCGAAACATATACTTTTTTAAATCTTGCAAATGCAAAAAGTAGTTTTTTACTCAATATGACTATAATACTCTTAGAATCCTGAGATAATGCGAAAAAAGCAATAAAAATGTATTCAAACATAACTTCTAAACAACACATGCAAAATGGCTAATAATGCCTAGAGATATGTATTTTTTTAGTTGTACTAGAAAAATGATCTTTTGTAAGGTTTGCAAAGACACAAGTTAGTTTTTTTATTCAATTTAACAGTGTAACTGTCATCCTAAATATGAAAGGTTTATAATCATAACTCCAAAACCAAATATGAAATTTGTCTTAAAAAGCCTTTAATATTGAATTTATGTGAGTTTTAGCAGAATCAGGTGTTTTGGAAAGAATCACAAATATTAGATTTTACTGGCCTCATATTGGTCACACTCAAAATGACAGTTTTTGAAATATAACTCCAAAAATACACATGCAAAATGTCTAATAATGCCTGAAGAAATGCATCTTCGAGAGTTTTCCTGAAAAAAAAAAAACATCTGGTAAGGTTTGCAAAAACAAAATTTGATTTGTTACTCAATTTGACAGTCATGTACTTAGAATCCTGAGATAATGCGAAAAAAGAAATACAAATGTATTCAAACATAATTCCTAATCCAAACGTGCAAAATGTCTAAAAATGCCTGTGATATTGAATACATGTGAGTTTTACTAGATACAGTAGTTTTTCAATGGTTTGCAAATACAAAAATGAGGTTTTACTCAATATGACTGTATACTGTAACACTCAATATGACAGTTATTTAAACATAACTCCTACACCACATATGAAAAATGGCTAATAATGCCTGAAATAATGCATCTTTGGGAGTTTTACTCGAAACATATGCTTTTTTAAATCTTGCAAATGCAAAAAGTAGTTTTTTACTCAATATGACTATAATACTCTTAGAATCCTGAGATAATGCGAAAAAAGCAATAAAAATGTATTCAAACATAACTTCTAAACAACACATGCAAAATGGCTAATAATGCCTAGAGATATGTATTTTGGTTAGTTGTACTAGAAAAATGATCTTTTGTAAGGTTTGCAAAGACACAAGTTAGTTTTTTTATTCAATATAACAGTGTAACTGTCATACTAAATATGAAAGGTTTATAATCATAACTCCAAAACCAAATATGACATTTGTCTTAAAAAGCCTTTAATATTGAATTTATGTAAGTTTTTGCAGAATCAGGTATTTTGGAAAGAATCACAAATACAAATATTAGGTTTTACTGGCCTCATATTGGTCACACTCAAAATGACAGTTTTTGAAACATAACTCCAAAAATACACATGCAAAATGTCTAATAATGCCTGAAGAAATATATCTTCGAGAGTTCTCCTGAAAAAAAAAACATCTGGTAAGGTTTGCAAAAACAAAATTTGATTTGTTACTCAATTTGACAGTAATGTACTTAGAATCCTGAGATAATGCGAAAAAAGCAATAAAAATGTATTCAAACTTAATTCCAAATCCAAACGTGCAAAATGTCTAAAAATGCCTGTGATATTGAATACATGTGAGTTTTACTAGATACAGTTGTTTTTCTATGGTTTGCAAATACAAATTACTCAATATGACTGTATACTGTAACACTCAATATGACAGTTATTTAAACATAACTCCTACACCACACATGAAAAATAGCTAATAATGCCTGAAATAATGGATCTTTGGGAGTTTTACTTGAAACATATGCTTTTTTAAATTTTGCAAATGCAAAAAGTAGTTTTTTACTCAATATGACTATAATAGTCTTAGAATCCTGAGATAATGTGAAAAAATCAATAAAAAGGTATTCAAACATAACTTCTAAACAACAAATGCAAAATGGCTAATAATGCCTAGAGATATGTATGTTGGTTAGTTGTACTAGAAAAATGTTCTTTTGTAAGGTTTGCAAAGACACAAGTTATATATTTTTTTTCAATATAACAGTGTAACTGTCATATTAAATATGAAAGGTTTATAATCATAACTCCAAAACCAAATATGATATTTGTCTTAAAAATCCATTAATATTGAATTTATGTAAGTTTTAGCAGAATCAGGTATTTTGGAAAGAATCACAAATACAAATATTAGATTTTACTGGCCTCATATTGGTCACACTCAAAATGACAGTTTTTGAAACATAACTCCAAAAATACACATGCAAAATGTCTAATAATGCCTGAAGAAATGCATCTTCGAGAGTTTTCCTGAAAAAAAAAAAACATCTGGTAAGGTTTGCAAAAACAAAATTTGATTTGTTACTCAATTTGACAGTCATGTACTTAGAATCCTGAGATAATGCGAAAAAAGAAATAAAAATGTATTCAAACATAATTCCTAATCCAAACGTGCAAAATGTCTAAAAATGCCTGTGATATTGAATACATGTGAGTTTTACTAGATACAGTTGTTTTTCAATGGTTTGCAAATACAAAAATGAGGTTTTACTCAATATGACTGTATACTGTAACACTCAATATGACAGTTATTTAAACATAACTCCTACACCACACATGAAAAATGGCTAATAATGCCTGAAAGAATGCATCTTTGGGAGTTTTTCTCGAAACATATGCTTTTTTAAATCTTGCAAATGCAAAAAGTAGTTTTTTACACAATATGACTATTATAGTCTTAGAATCCTGAGATAATGCGAAAAAAGCAATAAAAATGTATTCAAACATAACTTCTAAACAACACATGCAAAATGGCTAATAATGCCTAGAGATATCTATTTTGGTTAGTTGTACTACAAAAATGATCTTTTGTAAGGTTTGCAAAGACACAAGTTAGTTTTTTTATTCAATATAACAGTGTAACTGTCATACTAAATATGAAAGGTTTATAATCATAACTCCAAAACCAAATATGACATTTGTCTTAAAAAGCCTTTAATATTGAATTTATGTAAGTTTTAGCAGAATCAGGTATTTTGGAAAGAATCACAAATACAAATATTAGGTTTTACTGGCCTCATATTGGTCACACTCAAAATGACAGTTTTTGAAACATAACTCCAAAAATACACATGCAAAATGTCTAATAATGCCTGAAGAAATATATCTTCGAGAGTTCTCCTGAAAAAAAAAACATCTGGTAAGGTTAGCAAAAACAAAATTTGATTTGTTACTCAATTTGACAGTAATGTACTTAGAATCCTGAGATAATGCGAAAAAAGCAATAAAAATGTATTCAAACATAATTCCTAATCCAAACGTGCAAAATGTCTAAAAATGCCTGTGATATTGAATACATGTGAGTTTTACTAGATACAGTTGTTTTTCAATGGTTTGCAAATACAAAAATGAGGTTTTACTCAATATGACTGTATACTGTAACACTCAATATGACAGTTATTTAAAGATAACTCCTACACCACACATGAAAAATGGCTAATAATGCCTGAAATAATGCATCTTCGGGAGTTTTACCCGAAACATATGCTTTTTTAAATCTTGCAAATGCAAAAAGTAGTTTTTTAGTCAATATGACTATAATAGTCTTAGACTCCTGAGATAATGCGAAAAAAGCAATACAAATTTATTCAAACATAACTTCTAAACAACACATGCAAAATGGCTAATAATGCCTAGAGATATGTTTTTTGGTTAGTTGTACTAGAAAAATGATCTTTTGTAAGGTTTGCAAAGACACAAGTTAGATTTTTTATTTAATATAACAGTGTAACTGTCATACTAAATATGAAAGGTTTATAATCATAACTCCAAAACCAAATATGAAATTCGTCTTAAAAAGGCTTTAATATTGAATTTATGTGAGTTTTAGCAGAATCAGGTATTTTGGAAAGAATCACAAATACAAATATTAGATTTTACTGAACTCATATTGGTCACACTCAAAATGACAGTTTTTGAAACATAACTCCAAAAATACACATGCAAAATGTCTAATAATGCCTGAAGAAATGCATCTTCGAGAGTTTTCCTGAAAAAAAAAAACATTTGGTAAGGTTTGCAAAAACAAAATTTGATTTGTTACTCAATTTGACAGTAATGTACTTAGAATCCTGAGATAATGCGAAAAAAGCAATAACAATGTATTCAAACATAATTCATAATCCAAACGTGCAAAATGTCTAAAAATGCCTGTGATATTGAATACATGTGAGTTTTACTAGATACAGTTGTTTTTCAATGGTTTGCAAATACAAAAATGAGGTTTTACTCAATATAACTGTTTACTGTAAGACTCAATATGACAGTTATTCAAACATAACTCCTACACCACACATGAAAAATGGCTAATAATGCCTGAAATAATGCATCTTTGGGAGTTTTACTCGAAACATATGCTTTTTTAAATCTTGCAAATGCAAAAAGTAGTTTTTTACTCAATATGACTATTATAGTCTTAGAATCCTGAGATAATGCGAAAAAAGCAATAAAAATGTATTCAAACATAACTTCTAAACAACACATGCAAAATGGCTAATAATGCCTAGAGATATGTATTTTGGTTAGTTGTACTAGAAAAATGATCTTTTGTAAGGTTTGCAAAGACACAAGTTAGTTTTTTTATTCAATATAACAGTGTAACAGTCATACTAAATATGAAAGGTTTATAATCATAACTCCAAAACCAAATATGACATTTGTCTTAAAAAACCTTTAATATTGAATTTATGTAAGTTTTTGCAGAATCAGGTATTTTGGAAATAATCACAAATACAAATATTAGGTTTTACTGGCCTCATGTTGGTCACACTCAAAATGACAGTTTTTGAAACATAACTCCAAAAATACACATGCAAAATGTCTAATAATGCCTGAAGAAATATATCTGCGAGAGTTCTCCTGAAAAAAAAAAACATCTGGTAAGGTTAGCAAAAACAAAATTTGATGTGTTACTCAATTTGACAGTAATGTACTTAGAATCCTGAGATAATGCGAAAAAAGCAATAAAAATGTATTCAAACTTAATTCCTAATCCAAACGTGCAAAATGTCTAAAAATGCCTGTGATATTGAATACATGTGAGTTTTACTAGATACAGTTGTTTTTCTATGGTTTGCAAATACAAATTACTCAATATGACTGTATACTGTCACACTCAATATGACAGTTATTTAAACATAACTCCTACACCACACATGAAAAATGGCTAATAATGCCTGAAATAATGCATCTTCGGGAGTTTTACCCGAAACATATGCTTTTTTAAATCTTGCAAATGCAAAAAGTAGTTTTTTACTCAATATGACTATAATAGTCTTAGAATCCTGAGATAATGTGAAAAAAATCAATAAAAAGGTATTCAAACATAACTTCTAAACAACAAATGCAAAATGGCTAATAATGCCTAGAGATATGTATTTTGGTTAGTTGTACTAGAAAAATTATCTTTTGTAAGGTTTGCAAAGACACAAGTTATATATATTTTTTTCAATATAACAGTGTAACTGTCATACTAAATATGAAAGGTTTATAATCATAACTCCAAAACCAAATATGAAATTTGTCTTAAAAAGCCTTTAATATTGAATTTATGTGAGTTTTAGCAGAATCAGGTATTTTGGAAAGAATCACAAATACAAATATTAGATTTTACTGGCCTCATATTGGTCACACTCAAAATGACAGTTTTTGAAACATAACTCCAAAAATACACATGCAAAATGTCTAATAATGCCTGAAGAAATGCATCTTCGAGAGTTTTCCTGAAAAAAAAAAATACATCTGGTAAGGTTTGCAAAAACAAAATTTGATTTGTTACTCAATTTGACAGTCATGTACTTAGAATCCTGAGATAATGCGAAAAAAGAAATAAAAATGTATTCAAACATAATTCCTAATCCAAACGTGCAAAATGTCTAAAAATGCCTGTGATATTGAATACATGTGAGTTTTACTAGATACAGTTGTTTTTCAATGGTTTGCAAATACAAAAATGAGGTTTTACTCAATCTGACTGTATACTGTAACACTCAATATGACAGTAATTTAAACATAACTCCTACACCACACATGAAAAATGGCTATTAATGCCTGAAATAATGCATCTTTGGGAGTTTTACTCGAAACATATGCTTTTTTAAATCTTGCAAATGCAAAAAGTAGTTTTTTACTCAATATGACTATTATAGTCTTAGAATCCTGAGATAATGCTAAAAAAGCAATAAAAATGTATTCAAACATAACTTCTAAACAACACATGCAAAATGGCTAATAATGCCTAGAGATATGTTTTTTTGTTAGTTGTACTAGAAAAATGATCTTTTGTAAGGTTTGCAAAGACACAAGTTAGTTTTTTTATTCAATATAACAGTGTAACTGTCATACTAAATATGAAAGGTTTATAATCATAACTCCAAAACCAAATACGACATTTGTCTTAAAAAGCCTTTAATATTGAATTTATGTAAGTTTTAGCAGAATCGGGTATTTTGGAAAGAATCACAAATACAAATATTAGGTTTTACTGGCCTCATATTGGTCACACTCAAAATGACAGTTTTTGAAACATAACTCCAAAAATACACATGCAAAATGTCTAATAATGCCTGAAGAAATATATCTTCGAGAGTTCTCCTGAAAAAAAAAACATCTGGTAAGGTTAGCAAAAACAAAATTTGATTTGTTACTCAATTTGACAGAAATGTACTTAGAATCCTGAGATAATGCGAAAAAAGCAATAAAAAGGTATTCAAACATAATTCCTAATCCAAACGTGCAAAATGTCTAAAAATGCCTGTGATATTGAATACATGTGAGTTTTACTAGATACAGTTGTTTTTCAATGGTTTGCAAATACAAAAATGAGGTTTTACTCAATATGACTGTATACTGTAACACTCAATATGACAGTTATTTAAAGATAACTCCTACACCACACATGGAAAATGGCTAATAATGCCTGAAATAACGCATCTTCGGGAGTTTTACCCGAAACATATGCTTTTTTAAATCTTGCAAATGCAAAAAGTAGTTTTTTAGTCAATATGACTATAATAGTCTTAGACTCCTGAGATAATGCGAAAAAAGCAATAAAAATTTCTTCAAACATAACTTCTAAACAACACATGCAAAATGGCTAATAATGCCTAGAGATATGTTTTTTTGTTAGTTGTACTAGAAAAATTATCTTTTGTAAGGTTTGCAAAGACACAAGTTAGTTTTTTTATTCAATATAACAGTGTTACTGTCATACTAAATATGAAAGGTTTATAATCATAACTCCAGAACCAAATATGAAATCTGTCTTAAAAAGCCTTTAATAT
Organism: Nerophis ophidion; assembly: GCF_033978795.1. Taxonomy (NCBI): domain Eukaryota; kingdom Metazoa; phylum Chordata; class Actinopteri; order Syngnathiformes; family Syngnathidae; genus Nerophis; species Nerophis ophidion. The sequence continues at coordinate 206,957 of NW_026907071.1, read as the reverse complement.
TGAATTTATGTAAGTTTTAGCAGAATAAGGTATTTTGGAAAGAATCACAAATACAAATATTAGATTTTACTGAACTCATATTGGTCACACTCAAAATGACAGTTTTTGAAACATAACTCCTAAAATACACATGCAAAATGTCTAATAATGCCTGAAGAAATGCATCTTCGAGAGTTTTCCTGAAAAAAAAAAACATTTGGTAAGGTTTGCAAAAACAAAATTTGATTTGTTACTCAATTTGACAGTAATGTACTTAGAATCCTGAGATAATGCGAAAAAAGCAATAAAAATGTATTCAAACATAATTCCTAATCCAAACGTGCAAAATGTCTAAAAATGCCTGTGATATTGAATACATGTGAGTTTTACTAGATACAGTTGTTTTTCAATGGTTTGCAAATACAAAAATGAGGTTTTACTCAATATGACTGTATACTGTAACACTCAATATGACAGTTATTTAAAGATAACTCCTACACCACACATGAAAAATGGCTAATAATGCCTGAAATAATGCATCTTCGGGAGTTTTACCCGAAACATATGCTTTTTTAAATCTTGCAAATGCAAAAAGTAGTTTTTTTACTCAATATGACTATAATAGTCTTAGAATCCTGAGATAATGCGAAAAAAGCAATAAAAATGTATTCAAACATAACTTCTAAACAACACATGCAAAATGGCTAATAATGCCTAGAGATATGTTTTTTTGTTAGTTGTACTAGAAAAATTATCTTTTGTAAGGTTTGCAAAGACACAAGTTAGTTTTTTTATTCAATATAACAGTGTTACTGTCATACTAAATATGAAAGGTTTATAATCATAACTCCAGAACCAAATATGATGTCTGTCTTAAAAAGCCTTTAATATTGAATTTATGTAAGTTTTAGCAGAATAAGCTATTTTGGAAAGAATCACAAATACAAATATTAGATTTTACTGAACTCATATTGGTCACACTCAAAATGACAGTTTTTGAAACATAACTCCAAAAATACACATGCAAAATGTCTAATAATGCCTGAAGAAATGCATCTTCGAGAGTTTTCCTGAAAAAAAAAACATTTGGTAAGGTTTGCAAAAACAAAATTTGATTTGTTACTCAATTTGACAGTAATGTACTTAGAATCCTGAGATAATGCGAAAAAAGCAATAACAATGTATTCAAACATAATTCATAATCCAAACGTGCAAAATGTCTAAAAATGCCTGTGATATTGAATACATGTGAGTTTTACTAGATACAGTTGTTTTTCAATGGTTTGCAAATACAAAAATGAGGTTTTACTCAATATAACTGTTTACTGTAAGACTCAATATGACAGTTATTTAAAGATAACTCCTACACCACACATGAAAAATGGCTAATAATGCCTGAAATAATGCATCTTCGGGAGTTTTACCCGAAACATATGCTTTTTTAAATCTTGCAAATGCAAAAAGTTGTTTTTTACTCAATATGACTATAATAGTCTTAGAATCCTGAGATAATGCGAAAAAAGCAATAAAAATGTATTCAAACATAACTTCTAAACAACACATGCAAAATGGCTAATAATGCCTAGAGATATGTTTTTTTGTTAGTTGTACTAGAAATATGATCTTTTGTAAGGTTTGCAAAGACACAAGTTAGTTTTTTTATTCAATTTAACAGTGTAACTGTCATCCTAAATATGAAAGGTTTATAATCATAACTCCAAAACCAAATATGAAATTTGTCTTAAAAAGCCTTTAATATTGAATTTATGTGAGTTTTAGCAGAATCAGGTATTTTGGAAAGAATCACAAATACAAATATTAGGTTTTACTGGCCTCATATTGGTCACACTCAAAATGACAGTTTTTGAAACATAACTCCAAAAATACACATGCAAAATGTCTAATAATGCCTGAAGAAATATATCTTCGAGAGTTCTCCTGAAAAAAAAAACATCTGGTAAGGTTAGCAAAAACAAAATTTGATTTGTTACTCAATTTGACAGAAATGTACTTAGAATCCTGAGATAATGCGAAAAAAGCAATAAAAAGGTATTCAAACATAATTCCTAATCCAAACGTGCAAAATGTCTAAAAATGCCTGTGATATTGAATACATGTGAGTTTTACTAGATACAGTTGTTTTTCAATGGTTTGCAAATACAAAAATGAGGTTTTACTCAATATGACTGTATACTGTAACACTCAATATGACAGTTATTTAAAGATAACTCCTACACCACACATGGAAAATGGCTAATAATGCCTGAAATAACGCATCTTCGGGAGTTTTACCCGAAACATATGCTTTTTTAAATCTTGCAAATGCAAAAAGTAGTTTTTTAGTCAATATGACTATAATAGTCTTAGACTCCTGAGATAATGCGAAAAAAGCAATAAAAATTTCTTCAAACATAACTTCTAAACAACACATGCAAAATGGCTAATAATGCCTAGAGATATGTTTTTTTGTTAGTTGTACTAGAAAAATTATCTTTTGTAAGGTTTGCAAAGACACAAGTTAGTTTTTTTATTCAATATAACTGTGTTACTGTCATACTAAATATGAAAGGTTTATAATCATAACTCCAGAACCAAATATGAAATCTGTCTTAAAAAGCCTTTAATATTGAATTTATGTAAGTTTTAGCAGAATAAGGTATTTTGGAAAGAATCACAAATACAAATATTAGATTTTACTGAACTCATATTGGTCACACTCAAAATGACAGTTTTTGAAACATAACTCCTAAAATACACATGCAAAATGTCTAATAATGCCTGAAGAAATGCATCTTCGAGAGTTTTCCTGAAAAAAAAAAACATTTGGTAAGGTTTGCAAAAACAAAATTTGATTTGTTACTCAATTTGACAGTAATGTACTTAGAATCCTGAGATAATGCGAAAAAAGCAATAAAAATGTATTCAAACATAATTCCTAATCCAAACGTGCAAAATGTCTAAAAATGCCTGTGATATTGAATACATGTGAGTTTTACTAGATACAGTTGTTTTTCAATGGTTTGCAAATACAAAAATGAGGTTTTACTCAATATGACTGTATACTGTAACACTCAATATGACAGTTATTTAAAGATAACTCCTACACCACACATGAAAAATGGCTAATAATGCCTGAAATAATGCATCTTCGGGAGTTTTACCCGAAACATATGCTTTTTTAAATCTTGCAAATGCAAAAAGTAGTTTTTTTACTCAATATGACTATAATAGTCTTAGAATCCTGAGATAATGCGAAAAAAGCAATAAAAATGTATTCAAACATAACTTCTAAACAACACATGCAAAATGGCTAATAATGCCTAGAGATATGTTTTTTTGTTAGTTGTACTAGAAAAATTATCTTTTGTAAGGTTTGCAAAGACACAAGTTAGTTTTTTTATTCAATATAACAGTGTTACTGTCATACTAAATATGAAAGGTTTATAATCATAACTCCAGAACCAAATATGATGTCTGTCTTAAAAAGCCTTTAATATTGAATTTATGTAAGTTTTAGCAGAATAAGCTATTTTGGAAAGAATCACAAATACAAATATTAGATTTTACTGAACTCATATTGGTCACACTCAAAATGACAGTTTTTGAAACATAACTCCAAAAATACACATGCAAAATGTCTAATAATGCCTGAAGAAATGCATCTTCGAGAGTTTTCCTGAAAAAAAAAACATTTGGTAAGGTTTGCAAAAACAAAATTTGATTTGTTACTCAATTTGACAGTAATGTACTTAGAATCCTGAGATAATGCGAAAAAAGCAATAACAATGTATTCAAACATAATTCATAATCCAAACGTGCAAAATGTCTAAAAATGCCTGTGATATTGAATACATGTGAGTTTTACTAGATACAGTTGTTTTTCAATGGTTTGCAAATACAAAAATGAGGTTTTACTCAATATAACTGTTTACTGTAAGACTCAATATGACAGTTATTTAAAGATAACTCCTACACCACACATGAAAAATGGCTAATAATGCCTGAAATAATGCATCTTCGGGAGTTTTACCCGAAACATATGCTTTTTTAAATCTTGCAAATGCAAAAAGTTGTTTTTTACTCAATATGACTATAATAGTCTTAGAATCCTGAGATAATGCGAAAAAAGCAATAAAAATGTATTCAAACATAACTTCTAAACAACACATGCAAAATGGCTAATAATGCCTAGAGATATGTTTTTTTGTTAGTTGTACTAGAAATATGATCTTTTGTAAGGTTTGCAAAGACACAAGTTAGTTTTTTTATTCAATTTAACAGTGTAACTGTCATCCTAAATATGAAAGGTTTATAATCATAACTCCAAAACCAAATATGAAATTTGTCTTAAAAAGCCTTTAATATTGAATTTATGTGAGTTTTAGCAGAATCAGGTATTTTGGAAAGAATCACAAATACAAATATTAGGTTTTACTGGCCTCATATTGGTCACACTCAAAATGACAGTTTTTGAAACATAACTCCAAAAATACACATGCAAAATGTCTAATAATGCCTGAAGAAATATATCTTCGAGAGTTCTCCTGAAAAAAAAAACATCTGGTAAGGTTAGCAAAAACAAAATTTGATTTGTTACTCAATTTGACAGTAATGTACTTAGAATCCTGAGATAATGCAAAAAAAGCAATAAAAATGTATTCAAACATAATTCCTAATCCAAACGTGCAAAATGTCTAAAAATGCCTGTGATATTGAATACATGTGAGTTTTACTAGATACAGTTGTTTTTCAATGGTTTGCAAATACAAAAATGAGGTTTTACTCAATATGACTGTATACTGTAACACTCAATATGACAGTTATTTAAAGATAACTCCTACACCACACATGAAAAATGGCTAATAATGCCTGAAATATTTGCATCTTCGGGAGTTTTACCCGAAACATATGCTTTTTTAAATCTTGCAAATGCAAAAAGTTGTTTTTTACTCAATATGACTATAATAGTCTTAGAATCCTGAGATAATGCGAAAAAAGCAATAAAAATGTATTCAAACATAACTTCTAAACAACACATCTAAAATGGCTAATGATGCCTAGAGATATGTTTTTTTGTTAGTTGTACTAGAAAAATTATCTTTTGTAAGGTTTGCAAAGACACAAGTTAGTTTTTTTATTCAATATAACAGTGTTACTGTCATACTAAATATGAAAGGTTTATAATCATAACTCCAAAACCAAATATGAAATCTGTCTTAAAAAGCCTTTAATATTGAATTTATGTAAGTTTTAGCAGAATAAGGTATTTTGGAAAGAATCACAAATACAAATATTAGATTTTACTGAACTCATATTGGTCACACTCAAAATGACAGTTTTTGAAACATAACTCCAAAAATACACATGCAAAATGTCTAACAATGCCTGAAGAAATGCATCTTCGAGAGTTTTCCTGAAAAAAAAAACATTTGGTAAGGTTTGCAAAAACAAAATTTGATTTGTTACTCAATTTGACAGTAATGTACTTAGAATCCTGAGATAATGCGAAAAAAGCAATAACAATGTATTCAAACATAATTCATAATCCAAACGTGCAAAATGTCTAAAAATGCCTGTGATATTGAATACATGTGAGTTTTACTAGATACAGTTGTTTTTCAATGGTTTGCAAATACAAAAATGAGGTTTTACTCAATATAACTGTTTACTGTAAGACTCAATATGACAGTTATTTAAACATAACTCCTACACCACACATGAAAAATGGCTAATAATGCCTGAAATAATGCATCTTTGGGAGTTTTACTCGAAACCTATGCTTTTTTAAATCTTGCAAATGCAAAAAGTAGTTTTTTACTCAATATGACTATAATAGTCTTAGACTCCTGAGATAATGCTAAAAAAGCAATAAAAATGTATTCAAACATAACTTCTAAACAACACATGCAAAATGGCTAATAATGCCTAGAGATATGTTTTTTTGTTAGTTGTACTAGAAAAATGATCTTTTGTAAGGTTTGCAAAGACACAAGTTAGATTTTTTATTTAATATAACAGTGTAACTGTAATACTAAATATGAAAGGTTTATAATCATAACTCCAAAACCAAATATGAAATTTGTCTTAAAAAGCCTTTAATATTGAATTTATGTGAGTTTTAGCAGAATCAGGTATTTTGGAAAGAATCACAAATACAAATATTAGATTTTACTGAACTCATATTGGTCACACTCAAAATGACAGTGTTTGAAACATAACTCCAAAAATACACATGCAAAATGTCTAATAATGCCTGAAGAAATGCATCTTTGAGAGTTTTCCAGAAAAAAAACATTTGGTAAGGTTTGCAAAAACAAAATTTGATTTGTTACTCAATTTGACAGTAATGTACTTAGAATCCTGAGATAATGCGAAAAAAGCAATAAAAATGTATTCAAACATAATCCCTAATCCAAACGTGCAAAATGTCTAAAAATGCCTGTGATATTGAATACATGTGAGTTTTACTAGATACAGTTGTTTTTCAATGGTTTGCAAATACAAAAATGAGGTTTTACTCAATATGACTGTATACTGTAACACTCAATATGACAGTTATTTAAACATAACTCCTACACCACACATGAAAAATGGCTAATAATGCCTGAAATAATGCATCTTCGGGAGTTTTACCCGAAACATATGCTTTTTTAAATCTTGCAAACGCAAAAAGTTGTTTTTTACTCAATATGACTATAATAGTCTTAGAATCCTGAGATAATGCGAAAAAAGCAATAAAAATGTATTCAAACATAACTTCTAAACAACACATGCAAAATGGCTAATAATGCCTAGAGATATGTTTTTTTGTTAGTTGTACTAGAAATATGATCTTTTGTAAGGTTTGCAAAGACACAAGTTAGTTTTTTTATTCAATTTAACAGTGTAACTGTCATCCTAAATATGAGAGGTTTATAATCATAACTCCAAAACCAAATATGAAATTTGTCTTAAAAAGCCTTTAATATTGAATTTATGTGAGTTTTAGCAGAATCAGGTATTTTGGAAAGAATCACAAATACAAATATTAGATTTTACTGGCCTCATATTGGTCACACTCAAAATGACAGTTTTTGAAACATAACTCCAAAAATACACATGCAAAATGTCTAATAATGCCTGAAGAAATGCATCTTCGAGAGTTTTCCTGAAAAAAAAAACATTTGGTAAGGTTTGCAAAAACAAAATTTGATTTGTTACTCAATTTGACAGTAATGTACTTAGAATCCTGAGATAATGCGAAAAAAGCAATAACAATTTATTCAAACATAATTCATAATCCAAACGTGCAAAATGTCTAAAAATGCCTGTGATATTGAATACATGTGAGTTTTACTAGATACAGTTGTTTTTCAATGGTTTGCAAATACAAAAATGAGGTTTTACTCAATATGACTGTATACTGTAACACTCAATATGACAGTTATTTAAACATAACTCCTACACCACACATGAAAATTGGCTAATAATGCCTGAAATAATGCATCTTCGGGAGTTTTACCCGAAACATATGCTTTTTTAAATCTTGCAAATGCAAAAAGTTGTTTTTTACTCAATATGACTATAATAGTCTTAGAATCCTGAGATAATGCGAAAAAAGCAATAAAAAGGTATTCAAACATAACTTCTAAACAACACATGCAAAATGGCTAATAATGCCTAGAGATATGTTTTTCTGTTAGTTGTACTAGAAATATGATCTTTTGTAAGGTTTGCAAAGACACAAGTTAGTTTTTTTATTCAATATAACAGTGTTACTGTCATACTAAATATGAAAGGTTTATAATCATAACTCCAAAACCAAATATGAAATCTGTCTTAAAAAGCCTTTAATATTGAATTTATGTGAGTTTTAGCAGAATCAGGTATTTTGGAAAGAATCACAAATACAAATATTAGGTTTTACTGGCCTCATATTGGTCACACTCAAAATGACAGTTTTTGAAACATAACTCCGAAAATACACATGCAAAATGTCTAATAATGCCTGAAGAAATATATCTTCGAGAGTTCTCCTGAAAAAAAAAACATCTGGTAAGGTTAGCAAAAACAAAATTTGATGTGTTACTCAATTTGACAGTAATGTACTTAGAATCCTGAGATAATGCGAAAAAAGCAATAACAATGTATTCAAACATAATTCATAATCCAAACGTGCAAAATGTCTAAAAATGCCTGTGATATTGAATACATGTGAGTTTTACTAGATACAGTTGTTTTTCAATGGTTTGCAAATACAAAAATGAGGTTTTACTCAATATAACTGTTTACTGTAAGACTCAATATGACAGTTATTTAAACATAACTCCTACACCACACATGAAAATTGGCTAATAATGCCTGAAATAATGCATCTTCGGGAGTTTTACCCGAAACATATGCTTTTTTAAATCTTGCAAATGCAAAAAGTAGTTTTTTACTCACTATGACTATAATAGTCTTAGAATCCTGAGATAATGCGAAAAAAGCAATAAAAATGTATTCAAACATAACTTCTAAACAACACATGCAAAATGGCTAATAATGCCTAGAGATATGTTTTTCTGTTAGTTGTACTAGAAATATGATCTTTTGTAAGGTTTGCAAAGACACAAGTTAGTTTTTTTTATTCAATATAACAGTGTAACTGTCATCCTAAATATGAAAGGTTTATAATCATAACTCCAAAACCAAATATGAAATTTGTCTTAAAAAGCCTTTAATATTGAATGTATGTGAGTTTTAGCAGAATCAGGTATTTTGGAAGGAATCACAAATACAAATATTAGATTTTACTGGCCTCATATTGGTCAAACTCAAAATGACAGTTTTTGAAACATAACTCCAAAAATACACATGCAAAATGTCTAATAATGCCTGAAGAAATGCATCTTCGAGAGTTTTCCAGAAAAAAAACATTTGGTAAGGTTTGCAAAAACAAAATTTGATTTGTTACTCAATTTGACAGTAATGTACTTAGAATCCTGAGATAATGCGAACAAAGCAATAAAAATGTATTCAAACATAATTCCTAATCCAAACGTGCAAAATGTCTAAAAATGTCTGTGATATTGAATACATGTGAGTTTTACTAGATACAGTTGTTTTTCAATGGTTTGCAAATACAAAAATGAGGTTTTACTCAATATGACTGTATACTGTAACACTCAATATGAAAGTTATTTAAACATAACTCCTACACCACACATGAAAAATGGCTAATAATGCCTGAAATAATGCATCTTTGGGAGTTTTACTCGAAACATATGCCTTTTTAAATCTTGCAAATGCAAAAAGTTGTTTTTTACTCAATATGACAATAATGTTCTTAGAATCATGAGATAATGCGAAAAAAGCAATAAAAATGTATTCAAACATAACTTCTAAACAACACATGCAAAATGGCTAATAATGCCTAGAGATATGTTTTTTTGTTAGTTGTACTAGAAATATGATCTTTTGTAAGGTTTGCAAAGACGCAAGTTAGTTTTTTTATTCAATATAACAGTGTAACTGTCATCCTAAATATGAAAGGTTTATAATCATAACTCCAAAACCAAATATGAAATTTGTCTTAAAAAGCCTTTAATATTGAATTTATGTGAGTTTTAGCAGAATCAGGTATTTTGGAAAGAATCACAAATACAAATATTAGATTTTACTGAACTCATATTGGTCACACTCAAAATGACAGTTTTTGAAACATAACTCCAAAAATACACATGCAAAATGTCTAATAATGCCTGAAGAAATATATCTTCGAGATTTCTCCTGAAAAAAAAAACATCTGGTAAGGTTAGCAAAAACAAAATTTGATTTGTTACTCAATTTGACAGTAATGTACTTAGAATCCTGAGATAATGCGAAAAAAGCAATAAAAATGTATTCAAACATAATTCCTAATCCAAACGTGCAAAATGTCTAAAAATGCCTGTGATATTGAATACATGTAAGTTTTTCTAGATACAGTTGTTTTTCAATGGTTTGCAAATACAAAAATGAGGTTTTACTCAATATGACTGTATACTGTAACACTCAATATGACAGTTATTTAAACATAACTCCTACACCACACATGAAAAATGGCTAATAATGCCTGAAATAATGCATCTTCGGGAGTTTTACCCGAAACATATGCTTTTTTAAATCTTGCAAATGCAAAAAGTTGTTTTTTACTCAATATGACTATAATAGTCTTAGAATCCTGAGATAATGCGAAAAAAGCAATAAAAATGTATTCAAACATAACTTCTAAACAACACATGCAAAATGGCTAATACTGCCTAGAGATATGTTTTTTTGTTAGTTGTACTAGAAAAATGATCTTTTGTAATGTTTGCAAAGACACAAGTTAGATTTTTTATTCAATTTAACAGTGTAACTGTCATCCTAAATATGAAAGGTTTATAATCATAACTCCAAAACCAAATATGAAATTTGTCTTAAAAAGCCTTTAATATTGAATTTATGTGAGTTTTAGCAGAATCAGGTATTTTGGAAAGAATCACAAATACAAATATTAGGTTTTACTGGCCTCATATTGGTCACACTCAAAATGACAGTTTTTGAAACATAACTCCAAAAATACACATGCAAAATGTCTAATAATGCCTGAAGAAATATATCTTCGAGAGTTCTCCTGAAAAAAAAAACATCTGGTAAGGTTTGCAAAAACAAAATTTGATTTGTTACTCAATTTGACAGTAATGTACTTAGAATCCTGAGGTAATGCGAAAAAAGCAATACAAATGTATTCAAACATAATTCCTAATCCAAACGTGCAAAATGTCTAAAAATGCCTGTGATATTGAATACATGTGAGTTTTACTAGATACAGTTGTTTTTCAATGGTTTGCAAATACAAAAAGGAGGTTTTACTCAATATGACTGTATACTGTAACACTCAATATGACAGTTATTTAAACATAACTCCTACACCACACATGAAAAATGGCTAATAATGCCTGAAATAATGCATCTTCGGGAGTTTTACCCGAAACATATGCTTTTTTAAATCTTGCAAATGCAAAAAGTTGATTTTTACTCAATATGACTATAATAGTCTTAGAATCCTGAGATAATGCGAAAAAAGCAATAAAAATGTATTCAAACATAACTTCTAAACAACACATGCAAAATGGCTAATAATGCCTAGAGATATGTTTTTTTGTTAGTTGTACTAGAAATATGATCTTTTGTAAGGTTTGCAAAGACACAAGTTAGTTTTTTTATTCAATTTAACAGTGTAACTGTCATCCTAAATATGAAAGGTTTATAATCATAACTCCAAAACCAAATATGAAATTTGTCTTAAAAAGCCTTTAATATTGAATTTATGTGAGTTTTAGCAGAATCAGGTATTTTGGAAAGAATCACAAATACAAATATTAGGTTTTACTGGCCTCATATTGGTCACACTCAAAATGACAGTTTTTGAAACATAACTCCAAAAATACACATGCAAAATGTCTAATAATGCCTGAAGAAATATATCTTCGAGAGTTCTCCTGAAAAAAAAAACATCTGGTAAGGTTAGCAAAAACAAAATTTGATTTGTTACTCAATTTGACAGTAATGTACTTAGAATCCTGAGATAATGCGAAAAAAGCAATAAAAATGTATTCAAACATAATTCCTAATCCAAACCTGCCAAATGTCTAAAAATGCCTGTGATATTGAATACATGTGAGTTTTACTAGATACAGTTGTTTTTCAATGGTTTGCAAATACAAAAATGAGGTTTTACTCAATATGACTGTATACTGTAACACTCAATATGACTGTTATTTAAAGATAACTCCTACACCACACATGAAAAATGGCTAATAATGCCTGAAATAATGCATCTTCGGGAGTTTTACCCGAAACATATGCTTTTTTAAATCTTGCAAATGCAAAAAGTTGTTTTTTACTCAATATGACTATATTAGTCTTAGAATCCTGAGATAATGCGAAAAAAGCAATAAAAATGTATTCAAACATAACTTCTAAACAACACATGCAAAATGGCTAATAATGCCTAGAGATATGTTTTTTGTTAGTTGTACTAGAAAAATGATCTTTTGTAAGGTTTGCAAAGACACAAGTTAGTTTTTTTATTCAATATAACAGTGTTACTGTCATACTAAATATGAAAGGTTTATTATCATAACTCCAGAACCAAATATGAAATCTGTCTTAAAAAGCCTTTAATATTGAATTTATGTAAGTTTTAGCAGAATAAGGTATTTTGGAAAGAATCACAAATACAAATATTAGATTTTACTGAACTCATATTGGTCACACTCGAAATGACAGTTTTTGAAACATAACTCCAAAAATACACATGCAAAATGTTTAATAATGCCTGAAGAAATGCATCTTCGAGAGTTTTCCTGAAAAAAAAACATTTGGTAAGGTTTGCAAAAACAAAATTTGATTTGTTACTCAATTTGACAGTAATGTACTTAGAATCCTGAGATAATGCGAAAAAAGCAATAACAATGTATTCAAACATAATTCATAATCCAAACGTGCAAAATGTCTAAAAATAACTGTGTTATTGAATACATGTGAGTTTTACTAGATACAGTTGTTTTTCAATGGTTTGCAAATACAAAAATGAGGTTTTACTCAATATAACTGTTTACTGTAAGACTCAATATGACAGTTATTTAAAGATAACTCCTACACCACACATGAAAAATGGCTAATAATGCCTGAAATAATGCATCTTCGGGAGTTTTACCCGAAACATATGCTCTTTTAAATCTTGCAAATGCAAAAAGTTGTTTTTTACTCAATATGACTATAATAGTCTTAGAATCCTGAGATAATGCGAAAAAAGCAATAAAAATGTATTCAAACATAACTTCTAAACAACACATGCAAAATGGCTAATAATGCCTAGAGATATGTTTTTTTGTTAGTTGTACTAGAAAAATTATCTTTTGTAAGGTTTGCAAAGACACAAGTTAGTTTTTTTATTCAATATAACAGTGTTACTGTCATACTAAATATGAAAGGTTTATAATCATAACTCCAAAACCAAATATGAAATCTGTCTTAAAAAGCCTTTAATATTGAATTTATGTAAGTTTTAGCAGAATAAGGTATTTTGGAAAGAATCACAAATACAAATATTAGATTTTACTGAACTCATATTGGTCACACTCAAAATGACAGTTTTTGAAACATAACTCCAAAAATACACATGCAAAATGTCTGATAATGCCTGAAGAAATGCATCTTCGAGAGTTTTCCTGAAAAAAAAAAACATTTGGTAAGGGTTGCAAAAACAAAATTTGATTTGTTACTCAATTTGACAGTAATGTACTTAGAATCCTGAGATAATGCGAAAAAAGCAATAACAATGTATTCAAACATAATTCATAATCCAAACGTGCAAAATGTCTAAAAATGCCTGTGATATTGAATACATGTGAGTTTTACTAGATACAGTTGTTTTTCAATGGTTTGCAAATACAAAAATGAGGTTTTACTCAATATAACTGTTTACTGTAAGACTCAATATGACAGTTATTTAAACATAACTCCTACACCACACATGAAAAATGGCTAATAATGCCTGAAATAATGCATCTTTGGGAGTTTTACTCGAAACCTATGCTTTTTTAAATCTTGCAAATGCAAAAAGTATTTTTTTAGTCAATATGACTATAATAGTCTTAGACTCCTGAGATAATGCTAAAAAAGCAATAAAAATTTATTCAAACATAACTTCTAAACAACACATGCAAAATGGCTAATAATGCCTAGAGATATGTTTTTTTGTTAGTTGTACTAGAAAAATGATCTTTTGTAATGTTTGCAAAGACACAAGTTAGATTTTTTATTTAATATAACAGTGTAACTGTCATACTAAATATGAAAGGTTTATAATCATAACTCCAAAACCAAATATGAAATGTGTCTTAAAAAGCCTTTAATATTGAATTTATGTGAGTTTTAGCAGAATCAGGTATTTTGGAAAGAATCACAAATACAAATATTAGATTTTACTGAACTCATATTGGTCACACTCAAAATGACAGTTTTTGAAACATAACTCCAAAAATACACATGCAAAGTGTCTAATAATGCCTGAAGAAATGCATCTTCGAGAGTTTTCCTGAAAAAAAACATTTGGTAAGGTTTGCAAAAACAAAATTTGATTTGTTACTCAATTTGACAGTAATGTACTTAGAATCCTGAGATAATGCGAAAAAAGCAATAAAAATGTATTCAAACATAATTCCTAATCCAAACGTGCAAAATGTCTAAAAATGCCTGTGATATTGAATACATGTGAGTTTTACTAGATACAGTTGTGTTTCTATGGTTTGCAAATACAAAAATGAGGTTTTACTCAATATGACTGTATACTGTAACACTCAATATGACAGTTATTTAAACATAACTCCTACACCACACATGAAAAATGGCTAATAATGCCTGAAATAATGCATCTTTGGGAGTTTTACTCGAAACATATGCTTTTTTAAATCTTGCAAATGCAAAAAGTAGTTTTTTACTCAATATGACTATAATAGTCTTAGAATCCTGAGATAATGCGAAAAAAGCAATAAAAATGTATTCAAACATAACTTCTAAACAACACATGCAAAATGGCTAATAATGCCTAGAGATATGTTTTTTTGTTAGTTGTACTAGAAATATGATCTTTTGTAAGGTTTGCAAAGACACAAGTTAGTTTTTTATTCAATTTAACAGTGTAACTGTCATCCTAAATATGAAAGGTTTATAATCATAACTCCAAAACCAAATATGAAATTTGTCTTAAAAAGCCTTTAATATTGAATTTATGTGAGTTTTAGCAGAATCAGGTATTTTGGAAAGAATCACAAATACAAATATTAGATTTTACTGGCCTCATATTGGTCACACTCAAAATGACAGTTTTTGAAACATAACTCCAAAAATACACATGCAAAATGTCTAATAATGCCTGAAGAAATGCATCTTCGAGAGTTTTCCAGAAAAAAAACATTTGGTAAGGTTTGCAAAAACAAAATTTGATTTGTTACTCAATTTGACAGTAATGTACTTAGAATCCTGAGATAATGCGAAAAAAGCAATAAAAATGTATTCAAACATAATTCCTAATCCAAACGTGCAAAATGTCTAAAAATGTCTGTGATATTGAATACATGTGAGTTTTACTAGATACAGTTGTTTTTCAATGGTTTGCAAATACAAAAATGAGGTTTTACTCAATATGACTGTATACTGTAACACTCAATATGAAAGTTATTTAAACATAACTCCTACACCACACATGAAAAATGGCTAATAATGCCTGAAATAATGCATCTTTGGGAGTTTTACTCGAAACATATGCCTTTTTAAATCTTGCAAATGCAAAAAGTTGTTTTTTACTCAATATGACAATAATGTTCTTAGAATCATGAGATAATGCGAAAAAAGCAATAAAAATGTATTCAAACATAACTTCTAAACAACACATGCAAAATGGCTAATAATGCCTAGAGATATGTTTTTTTGTTAGTTGTACTAGAAAAATGATCTTTTGTAAGGTTTGCAAAGAAGCAAGTTAGTTTTTTTATTCAATATAACAGTGCAAATGTCATACTAAATATGAAAGGTTTATAATCATAACTCCAAAACCAAATATGAAATTTGTCTTAAAAAGCCTTTATTATTGAATTTATGTGAGTTTTAGCAGAATCAGGTATTTTGGAAAGAATCACAAATACAAATATTAGGTTTTACTGGCCTCATATTGGTCACACTCAAAATGACAGTTTTTGAAACATAACTCCAAAAATACACATGCAAAATGTCTAATAATGCCTGAAGAAATATATCTTCGAGAGTTCTCCTGAAAAAAAAAACATCTGGTAAGGTTTGCAAAAACAAAATTTGATTTGTTACTCAATTTGACAGTAATGTACTTAGAATCCTGAGGTAATGCGAAAAAAGCAATACAAATGTATTCAAACATAATTCCTAATCCAAACGTGCAAAATGTCTAAAAATGCCTGTGATATTGAATACATGTGAGTTTTACTAGATACAGTTGTTTTTCAATGGTTTGCAAATACAAAAAGGAGGTTTTACTCAATATGACTGTATACTGTAACACTCAATATGACAGTTATTTAAACATAACTCCTACACCACACATGAAAAATGGCTAATAATGCCTGAAATAATGCATCTTCGGGAGTTTTACCCGAAACATATGCTTTTTTAAATCTTGCAAATGCAAAAAGTTGATTTTTACTCAATATGACTATAATAGTCTTAGAATCCTGAGATAATGCGAAAAAAGCAATAAAAATGTATTCAAACATAACTTCTAAACAACACATGCAAAATGGCTAATAATGCCTAGAGATATGTTTTTTTGTTAGTTGTACTAGAAATATGATCTTTTGTAAGGTTTGCAAAGACACAAGTTAGTTTTTTTATTCAATTTAACAGTGTAACTGTCATCCTAAATATGAAAGGTTTATAATCATAACTCCAAAACCAAATATGAAATTTGTCTTAAAAAGCCTTTAATATTGAATTTATGTGAGTTTTAGCAGAATCAGGTATTTTGGAAAGAATCACAAATACAAATATTAGGTTTTACTGGCCTCATATTGGTCACACTCAAAATGACAGTTTTTGAAACATAACTCCAAAAATACACATGCAAAATGTCTAATAATGCCTGAAGAAATATATCTTCGAGAGTTCTCCTGAAAAAAAAAACATCTGGTAAGGTTAGCAAAAACAAAATTTGATTTGTTACTCAATTTGACAGTAATGTACTTAGAATCCTGAGATAATGCGAAAAAAGCAATAAAAATGTATTCAAACATAATTCCTAATCCAAACCTGCCAAATGTCTAAAAATGCCTGTGATATTGAATACATGTGAGTTTTACTAGATACAGTTGTTTTTCAATGGTTTGCAAATACAAAAATGAGGTTTTACTCAATATGACTGTATACTGTAACACTCAATATGACTGTTATTTAAAGATAACTCCTACACCACACATGAAAAATGGCTAATAATGCCTGAAATAATGCATCTTCGGGAGTTTTACCCGAAACATATGCTTTTTTAAATCTTGCAAATGCAAAAAGTTGTTTTTTACTCAATATGACTATATTAGTCTTAGAATCCTGAGATAATGCGAAAAAAGCAATAAAAATGTATTCAAACATAACTTCTAAACAACACATGCAAAATGGCTAATAATGCCTAGAGATATGTTTTTTGTTAGTTGTACTAGAAAAATGATCTTTTGTAAGGTTTGCAAAGACACAAGTTAGTTTTTTTATTCAATATAACAGTGTTACTGTCATACTAAATATGAAAGGTTTATTATCATAACTCCAGAACCAAATATGAAATCTGTCTTAAAAAGCCTTTAATATTGAATTTATGTAAGTTTTAGCAGAATAAGGTATTTTGGAAAGAATCACAAATACAAATATTAGATTTTACTGAACTCATATTGGTCACACTCGAAATGACAGTTTTTGAAACATAACTCCAAAAATACACATGCAAAATGTTTAATAATGCCTGAAGAAATGCATCTTCGAGAGTTTTCCTGAAAAAAAAACATTTGGTAAGGTTTGCAAAAACAAAATTTGATTTGTTACTCAATTTGACAGTAATGTACTTAGAATCCTGAGATAATGCGAAAAAAGCAATAACAATGTATTCAAACATAATTCATAATCCAAACGTGCAAAATGTCTAAAAATAACTGTGTTATTGAATACATGTGAGTTTTACTAGATACAGTTGTTTTTCAATGGTTTGCAAATACAAAAATGAGGTTTTACTCAATATAACTGTTTACTGTAAGACTCAATATGACAGTTATTTAAAGATAACTCCTACACCACACATGAAAAATGGCTAATAATGCCTGAAATAATGCATCTTCGGGAGTTTTACCCGAAACATATGCTCTTTTAAATCTTGCAAATGCAAAAAGTTGTTTTTTACTCAATATGACTATAATAGTCTTAGAATCCTGAGATAATGCGAAAAAAGCAATAAAAATGTATTCAAACATAACTTCTAAACAACACATGCAAAATGGCTAATAATGCCTAGAGATATGTTTTTTTGTTAGTTGTACTAGAAAAATTATCTTTTGTAAGGTTTGCAAAGACACAAGTTAGTTTTTTTATTCAATATAACAGTGTTACTGTCATACTAAATATGAAAGGTTTATAATCATAACTCCAAAACCAAATATGAAATCTGTCTTAAAAAGCCTTTAATATTGAATTTATGTAAGTTTTAGCAGAATAAGGTATTTTGGAAAGAATCACAAATACAAATATTAGATTTTACTGAACTCATATTGGTCACACTCAAAATGACAGTTTTTGAAACATAACTCCAAAAATACACATGCAAAATGTCTGATAATGCCTGAAGAAATGCATCTTCGAGAGTTTTCCTGAAAAAAAAAAACATTTGGTAAGGGTTGCAAAAACAAAATTTGATTTGTTACTCAATTTGACAGTAATGTACTTAGAATCCTGAGATAATGCGAAAAAAGCAATAACAATGTATTCAAACATAATTCATAATCCAAACGTGCAAAATGTCTAAAAATGCCTGTGATATTGAATACATGTGAGTTTTACTAGATACAGTTGTTTTTCAATGGTTTGCAAATACAAAAATGAGGTTTTACTCAATATAACTGTTTACTGTAAGACTCAATATGACAGTTATTTAAACATAACTCCTACACCACACATGAAAAATGGCTAATAATGCCTGAAATAATGCATCTTTGGGAGTTTTACTCGAAACCTATGCTTTTTTAAATCTTGCAAATGCAAAAAGTATTTTTTTAGTCAATATGACTATAATAGTCTTAGACTCCTGAGATAATGCTAAAAAAGCAATAAAAATTTATTCAAACATAACTTCTAAACAACACATGCAAAATGGCTAATAATGCCTAGAGATATGTTTTTTTGTTAGTTGTACTAGAAAAATGATCTTTTGTAATGTTTGCAAAGACACAAGTTAGATTTTTTATTTAATATAACAGTGTAACTGTCATACTAAATATGAAAGGTTTATAATCATAACTCCAAAACCAAATATGAAATGTGTCTTAAAAAGCCTTTAATATTGAATTTATGTGAGTTTTAGCAGAATCAGGTATTTTGGAAAGAATCACAAATACAAATATTAGATTTTACTGAACTCATATTGGTCACACTCAAAATGACAGTTTTTGAAACATAACTCCAAAAATACACATGCAAAGTGTCTAATAATGCCTGAAGAAATGCATCTTCGAGAGTTTTCCTGAAAAAAAACATTTGGTAAGGTTTGCAAAAACAAAATTTGATTTGTTACTCAATTTGACAGTAATGTACTTAGAATCCTGAGATAATGCGAAAAAAGCAATAAAAATGTATTCAAACATAATTCCTAATCCAAACGTGCAAAATGTCTAAAAATGCCTGTGATATTGAATACATGTGAGTTTTACTAGATACAGTTGTGTTTCTATGGTTTGCAAATACAAAAATGAGGTTTTACTCAATATGACTGTATACTGTAACACTCAATATGACAGTTATTTAAACATAACTCCTACACCACACATGAAAAATGGCTAATAATGCCTGAAATAATGCATCTTTGGGAGTTTTACTCGAAACATATGCTTTTTTAAATCTTGCAAATGCAAAAAGTAGTTTTTTACTCAATATGACTATAATAGTCTTAGAATCCTGAGATAATGCGAAAAAAGCAATAAAAATGTATTCAAACATAACTTCTAAACAACACATGCAAAATGGCTAATAATGCCTAGAGATATGTTTTTTTGTTAGTTGTACTAGAAATATGATCTTTTGTAAGGTTTGCAAAGACACAAGTTAGTTTTTTATTCAATTTAACAGTGTAACTGTCATCCTAAATATGAAAGGTTTATAATCATAACTCCAAAACCAAATATGAAATTTGTCTTAAAAAGCCTTTAATATTGAATTTATGTGAGTTTTAGCAGAATCAGGTATTTTGGAAAGAATCACAAATACAAATATTAGATTTTACTGGCCTCATATTGGTCACACTCAAAATGACAGTTTTTGAAACATAACTCCAAAAATACACATGCAAAATGTCTAATAATGCCTGAAGAAATGCATCTTCGAGAGTTTTCCAGAAAAAAAACATTTGGTAAGGTTTGCAAAAACAAAATTTGATTTGTTACTCAATTTGACAGTAATGTACTTAGAATCCTGAGATAATGCGAAAAAAGCAATAAAAATGTATTCAAACATAATTCCTAATCCAAACGTGCAAAATGTCTAAAAATGTCTGTGATATTGAATACATGTGAGTTTTACTAGATACAGTTGTTTTTCAATGGTTTGCAAATACAAAAATGAGGTTTTACTCAATATGACTGTATACTGTAACACTCAATATGAAAGTTATTTAAACATAACTCCTACACCACACATGAAAAATGGCTAATAATGCCTGAAATAATGCATCTTTGGGAGTTTTACTCGAAACATATGCCTTTTTAAATCTTGCAAATGCAAAAAGTTGTTTTTTACTCAATATGACAATAATGTTCTTAGAATCATGAGATAATGCGAAAAAAGCAATAAAAATGTATTCAAACATAACTTCTAAACAACACATGCAAAATGGCTAATAATGCCTAGAGATATGTTTTTTTGTTAGTTGTACTAGAAAAATGATCTTTTGTAAGGTTTGCAAAGAAGCAAGTTAGTTTTTTTATTCAATATAACAGTGCAAATGTCATACTAAATATGAAAGGTTTATAATCATAACTCCAAAACCAAATATGAAATTTGTCTTAAAAAGCCTTTATTATTGAATTTATGTGAGTTTTAGCAGAATCAGGTATTTTGGAAAGAATCACAAATACAAAAATTAGATTTTACTGAACTCATATTGGTCACACTCAAAATGACAGTTTTTGAAACATAACTCCAAAAATACACATGCAAAATGTCTAATAATGCCTGAAGAAATGCATCTTCGAGAGTCTTCCAGAAAAAAAAACATTTGGTAAGGTTTGCAAAAACAAAATTTGATTTGTTACTCAATTTGACAGTAATGTACTTAGAATCCTGAGATAATGCGAAAAAAGCAATAAAAATGTATTCAAACATAATTCCTAATCCAAACGTGCAAAATGTCTAAAAATGCCTGTGATTTTGAATACATGTGAGTTTTACTAGATACAGTTGTTTTTCAATGGTTTGCAAATACAAACATGAGGTTTTACTCAATATAACTGTTTACTGTAAGACTCAATATGACAGTTATTTAAACATAACTCCTACACCACACATGAAAAATGGCTAATAATGCCTGAAATAATGCATCTTTGGGAGTTTTACTCGAAACATATGCTTTTTTAAATCTTGCAAATGCAAAAAGTAGTTTTTTACTCAATATGACTATAATAGTCTTAGAATCCTGAGATAATGCGAAAAAAGCAATAAAAATGTATTCAAACATAACTTCTAAACAACACATGCAAAATGGCTAATAATGCCTAGAGATATGTTTTTTTGTTAGTTGTACTAGAAAAATGATCTTTTGTAAGGTTTGCAAAGACACAAGTTAGTTTTTTTATTCAATATAACAGTGTAACTGTCATCCTAAATATGAAAGGTTTATAATCATAACTCCAAAACCAAATATGAAATGTGTCTTAAAAAGCCTTTAATATTGAATTTATGTGAGTTTTAGCAGAATCAGGCATTTTGGAAAGAATCACAAATACAAATATTAGATTATACTGAACTCATATTGGTCACACTCAAAATGACAGTTTTTGAAACATAACTCCAAAAATACACATGCAAAATGTCTAATAATGCCTGAAGAAATGCATCTTCGACAGTTTTCCAGAAAAAAAACATTTGGTACCGTTTTGCAAAAACAAAATTTGATTTGTTACTCAATTTGACAGTAATGTACTTAGAATCCTGAGATAATGCGAAAAAAGCAATACAAATGTATTCAAACATAATTCCTAATCCAAACGTGCAAAATGTCTAAAAATGCCTGTGATATTGAATACATGTGAGTTTTACTAGATACAGTTGGTTTTCAATGGTTTGCAAATACAAAAATGAGGTTTTACTCAATATGACTGTATACTGTAACACTCAATATGACAGTTATTTAAACATAACTCCTACACCACACATGAAAAATGGCTAATAATGCCTGAAATAATGCATCTTTGGGAGTTTTACTCGAAACATATGCTTTTTTAAATCTTGCAAATGCAAAAAGTAGTTTTTTACTCAATATGACTATAATAGTCTTAGACTCCTGAGATAATGCGAAAAAAGCAATAAAAATTTATTCAAACATAACTTCTAAACAACACATGCAAAATGGCTAATAATGCCTAGAGATATGTTTTTTGGTTAGTTGTACTAGAAAAATTATCTTTTGTAAGGTTTGCAAAGAAACAAGTTAGTTTTTTTATTCAATATAACAGTGCAAATGTCATACTTAATATGAAAGGTTTATAATCATAACTCCAAAACCAAATATGAAATTTGTCTTAAAAAGCCTTTATTATTGAATTTATGTGAGTTTTAGCGGAATCAGGTATTTTGGAAAGAATCACAAATACAAAAATTAGATTTTACTGAACTCATATTGGTCACACTCAAAATGACAGTTTTTGAAACATAACTCCAAAAATACACATGCAAAATGTCTAATAATGCCTGAAGAAATGCATCTTCGAGAGTCTTCCAGAAAAAAAACATTTGGTAAGGTTTGCAAAAACAAAATTTGATTTGTTACTCAATTTGACAGTAATGTACTTAGAATCCTGAGATAATGCGAAAAAAGCAATAAAAATGTATTCAAACATAATTCCTAATCCAAACGTGCAAAATGTCTAAAAATGCCTGTGATTTTGAATACATGTGAGTTTTACTAGATACAGTTGTTTTTCAATGGTTTGCAAATACAAACATGAGGTTTAACTCAATATAACTGTTTACTGTAAGACTCAATATGACAGTTATTTAAACATAACTCCTACACCACACATGAAAAATGGCTAATAATGCCTGAAATAATGCATTTTTGGGAGTTTTACTCGAAACATATGCTTTTTTAAATCTTGCAAATGCAAAAAGTTGTTTTTTACTCAATATGACTATAATAGTCTTAGAATCCTGAGATAATGCGAAAAAAGCAATAAAAATGTATTCAAACATAACTTCTAAACAACACATGCAAAATGGCTAATAATGCCTAGAGATATGTTTTTTTGTTAGTTGTACTAGAAAAATGATCTTTTGTAAGGTTTGCAAAGACACAAGTTAGTTTTTTTATTCAATATAACAGTGTAACTGTCATCCTAAATATGAAAGGTTTATAATCATAACTCCAAAACCAAATATGAAATGTGTCTTAAAAAGCCTTAAATATATAATTTATGTGAGTTTTAGCAGAATCAGGTATTTTGGAAAGAATCACAAATACAAATATTAGATTTTACTGAACTCATATTGGTCACACTCAAAATGACAGTTTTTGAAACATAACTCCCAAAATACACATGCAAAATGTCTAATAATGCCTGAAGAAATGCATCTTCGACAGTTTTCCAGAAAAAAAACATTTGGTACCGTTTTGCAAAAACAAAATTTGATTTGTTACTCAATTTGACAGTAATGTACTTAGAATCCTGAGATAATGCGAAAAAAGCAATACAAATGTATTCAAACATAATTCCTAATCCAAACGTGCAAAATGTCTAAAAATGCCTGTGATATTGAATACATGTGAGTTTTACTAGATACAGTTGGTTTTCAATGGTTTGCAAATACAAAAATGAGGTTTTACTCAATATGACTGTATACTGTAACACTCAATATGACAGTTATTTAAACATAACTCCTACACTACACATGAAAAATGGCTAATAATGCCTGAAATAATGCATCTTTGGGAGTTTTACTCGAAACATATGCTTTTTTAAATCTTGCAAATGCAAAAAGTAGTTTTTTAGTCAATATGACTATAATAGTCTTAGACTCCTGAGATAATGCGAAAAAAGCAATAAAAATTTATTCAAACATAACTTCTAAACAACACATGCAAAATGGCTAATATTGCCTAGAGATATGTTTTTTTGTTAGTTGTACTAGAAAAATGATCTTTTGTAAGGTTTGCAAAGACACAAGTTAGTTTTTTTATTTAATATAACAGTGTAACTGTCATACTAAATATGAAAGGTTTATAATCATAACTCCAAAACCAAATATGAAATTTGTCTTAAAAAGCCTTTAATATTGAATTTATGTGAGTTTTAGCAGAATCAGGTATTTTGGAAAGAATCACAAATACAAATATTAGATTTTACTGAACTCATATTGGTCACACTCAAAATGACAGTTTTTGAAACATAACTCCAAAAATACACATGCAAAATGTCTAATAATGCCAGAAGAAATGCATCTTCGAGAGTTTTCCAGAAAAAAAACATTTGGTAAGGTTTGCAAAAACAAAATTTGATTTGTTACTCAATTTGACAGTAATGTACTTAGAATCCTGAGATAATGCGAAAAAAGCAATAAAAATGTATTCAAACATAATTCCTAATCCAAACGTGCAAAATGTCTAAAAATGCCTGTGATATTGAATACATGTGAGTTTTACTAGATACAGTTGTTTTTCAATGGTTTGCAAATACAAAAATGAGGTTTTACTCAATATGACTGTATACTGTAACACTCAATATGACAGTTATTTAAACATAACTCCTACACCACACATGAAAAAAGGCTAATAATGACTGAAATAATGCATCTTTGGGAGTTTTACTCGAAACATATGCTTTTTTAAATCTTGCAAATGCAAAAAGTTGTTTTTTACTCAATATGAATACATTAGTCTTAGACTCATGAGATAATGCGAAAAAAGCAATACAAATTTATTCAAACATAACTTCTAAACAACACATGCAAAATGGCTAATAATGCCTAGAGATATGTTTTTTTGTTAGTTGTACTAGAAAAATGATCTTTTGTAAGGTTTGGAAAGACACAAGTTAGTTTTTTTTATTTAATATAACAGTGTAACTGTCATACTAAATATGAAAGGTTTATAATCATAACTCCAAAACCAAATATGAAATTTGTCTTAAAAAGCCTTTAATATTGAATTTATGTGAGTTTTAGCAGAATCAGGTATTTTGGAAAGAATCACAAATACAAATATTAGATTTTACTGAACTCATATTGGTCACACTCAAAATGACAGTTTTTGAAACATAACTCCAAAAATACACATGCAAAATGTCTAATAATGCCTGAAGAAATGCATCTTCGAGAGTTTTCCAGAAAAAAAACATTTGGTAAGGTTTGCAAAAACAAAATTTGATTTGTTACTCAATTTGACAGTAATGTACTTAGAATCCTGAGATAATGCGAAAAAAGCAATAAAAATGTATTCAAACATAATTCCTAATCCAAACGTGCAAAATGTCTAAAAATGCCTGTGATATTGAATACATGTGAGTTTTACTAGATACAGTTGTTTTTCAATGGTTTGCAAATACAAAAATGAGGTTTTACTCAATATGACTGTATACTGTAACACTCAATATGACAGTTATTTAAACATAACTCCTACACCACACATGAAAAAAGGCTAATAATGCCTGAAATAATGCATCTTTGGGAGTTTTACTCGAAACATATGCTTTTTTAAATCTTGCAAATGCAAAAAGTTGTTTTTTACTCAATATGACTATATTAGTCTTAGACTCATGAGATAATGCGAAAAAAGCAATAAAAATGTATTCAAACATAACTTCTAAACAACACATGCAAAATGGCTAATAATGCCTAGAGATATGTTTTTTGGTTAGTTGTACTAGAAAAATGATCTTTTGTAAGGTTTGCAAAGACACAAGTTAGTTGTTTTATTCAATTTATCAGTGTAACTGTCATCCTAAATATGAAAGGTTTATAATCATAACTCCAAAACCAAATATGAAATTTGTCTTAAAAAGCCTTTAATATTGAATTTATGTGAGTTTTAGCAGAATCAGGTATTTTGGAAAGAATCACAAATACAAATATTAGATTTTACTGGCCTCATATCGGTCACACTCAAAAAGACAGTTTTTGAAACATAACTCCAAAAATACACATGCAAAATGTCTAATAATGCCTGAAGAAATGCATCTTCGAGAGTTTTCCTGAAAAAAAACATTTGGTAAGGTTTGCAAAAACAAAATTTGATTTGTTACTCAATTTGACAGTAATGTACTTAGAAGCCTGAGATAATGCGAAAACAGCAATAAAAATGTATTCAAACATAATTCCTAATCCAAACGTGCAAAATGTCTAAAAATGCCTGTGATATTGAATACATGTGAGTTTTACTAGATACAGTTGTTTTTCAATGGTTTGCAAATACAAAAATGAGGTTTTACTCAATATGACTGTATACTCTAACACTCAATATGACAGTTATTTAAACATAACTCCTACACCACACATGAAAAATGGCTAATAATGCCTGAAATAATGCATCTTTGGGAGTTTTACTCGAAACATATGCTTTTTTAAATCTTGCAAATGCAAAAAGTAGTTTTTTACTCAATATGACTATAATAGTCTTAGACTCATGAGATAATGCGAAAAAAGCAATAAAAATGTATTCAAACATAACTTCTAAACAACACATGCACAATGGCTAATAATGCCTAGAGATATGTATTTAGGTTAGTTGTACTAGAAAAATGATCTTTTGTAAGGTTTGCAAAGACACAAGTTAGTTTTTTTATTCAATTTAACAGTGTAACTGTCATCCTAAATATGAAAAGTTTATAATCATAACTCCAAAACCAAATATGAAATTTGTCTTAAAAAGCCCTTAATATTGAATTTATGTGAGTTTTAGCAGAATCAGGTATTTTGGAAAGAATCACAAATACAAATATTAGATTTTACTGGCCTCATATTGGTCACACTCAAAATGACAGTTTTTGAAACATAACTCCAAAAATACACATGCAAAATGTCTAATAATGCCTGAAGAAATGCATCTTCGAGAGTTTTCCAGAAAAAAAACATTTGGTAAGGTTTGCAAAAACAAAATTTGATTTGTTACTCAATTTGACAGTCATGTACTTAGAATCCTGAGATAATGCGAAAAAAGAAATACAAATGTATTCAAACATAATTCCTAATCCAAACGTGCAAAATGTCTAAAAATGCCTGTGATATTGAATACATGTGAGTTTTACTAGATACAGTTGTTTTTCAATGGTTTGCAAATACAAAAATGAGGTTTTAATCAATATGACTGTATACTGTAACACTCAATATGACAGTTATTTAAACATAACTCCTACACCACACATGAAAAATGGCTAATAATGCCTGAAATAATGCATCTTCGGGAGTTTTACCCGAAACATATGCTTTTTTAAATCTTGCAAATGCAAAAAGTTGTTTTTTACTCAATATGACTATAAAAGTCTTAGAATCCTGAGATAATGCGAAAAAAGCAATAAAAATGTATTCAAACATAACTTCTAAACAACACATGCAAAATGGCTAATAATGCCTAGAGATATGTTTTTTTGTTAGTTGTACTAGAAAAATGATCTTTTGTAAGGTTTGCAAAGAAGCAAGTTAGTTTTTTTATTCAATATAACAGTGCAAATGTCATACTAAATATGAAAGGTTTATAATCATAACTCCAAAACCAAATATGAAATTTGTCTTAAAAAGCCTTTATTATTGAATTTATGTGAGTTTTAGCAGAATCAGGTATTTTGGAAAGAATCACAAATACAAAAATTAGATTTTACTGAACTCATATTGGTCACACTCAAAATGACAGTTTTTGAAACATAACTCCAAAAATACACATGCAAAATGTCTAATAATGCCTGAAGAAATGCATCTTCGAGAGTCTTCCAGAAAAAAAAACATTTGGTAAGGTTTGCAAAAACAAAATTTGATTTGTTACTCAATTTGACAGTAATGTACTTAGAATCCTGAGATAATGCGAGAAAAGCAATAAAAATGTATTCAAACATAATTCCTAATCCAAACGTGCAAAATGTCTAAAAATGCCTGTGATTTTGAATACATGTGAGTTTTACTAGATACAGTTGTTTTTCAATGGTTTGCAAATACAAAAATGAGGTTTTACTCAATATAACTGTTTACTGTAAGACTCAATATGACAGTTATTTAAACATAACTCCTACACCACACATGAAAAATGGCTAATAATGCCTGAAATAATGCATCTTTGGGAGTTTTACTCGAAACATATGCTTTTTTAAATCTTGCAAATGCAAAAAGTAGTTTTTTACTCAATATGACTATAATAGTCTTAGAATCCTGAGATAATGCGAAAAAAGCAATAAAAATGTATTCAAACATAACTTCTAAACAACACATGCAAAATGGCTAAAGAGATATGTTTTTTTGTTAGTTGTACGAGAAAAATGATCTTTTGTAAGGTTTGCAAAGACACAAGTTAGTTTTTTTATTCAATATAACAGTGTAACTGTCATCCTAAATATGAAAGGTTTATAATCATAACTCCAAAACCAAATATAAAATGTGTCTTAAAAAGCCTTTAATATTGAATTTATGTGAGTTTTAGCAGATTCAGGTATTTTGGAAAGAATCACAAATACAAATATTAGATTATACTGAACTCATATTGGTCACACTCAAAATGACAGTTTTTGAAACATAACTCCAAAAATACACATGCAAAATGTCTAATAATGCCTGAAGAAATGCATCTTCGAGAGTTTTCCAGAAAAAAAACATTTGGTACCGTTTTGCAAAAACAAAATTTGATTTGTTACTCAATTTGACAGTAATGTACTTAGAATCCTGAGATAATGCGAAAAAAGCAATACAAATGTATTCAAACATAATTCCTAATCCAAACGTGCAAAATGTCTAAAAATGCCTGTGATATTGAATACATGTGAGTTTTACTAGATACAGTTGTTTTTCAATGGTTTGCAAATACAAAAATGAGGTTTTACTCAATATGACTGTATACTGTAACACTCAATATGACAGTTATTTAAACATAACTCCTACACCACACACGAAAAAAGGCTAATAATGCCTGAAATAATGCATCTTTGGGAGTTTTACTCGAAACATATGCTTTTTTAAATCTTGCAAATGCAAAAAGTTGTTTTTTACTCAATATGACTATATTAGTCTTAGACTCATGAGATAATGCGAAAAAAGCAATACAAATTTATTCAAACATAACTTCTAAACAACACATGCAAAATGGCTAATAATGCCTAGAGATATGTTTTTTTGTTAGTTGTACTAGAAAAATGATCTTTTGTAAGGTTTGCAAAGACACAAGTTAGTTTTTTTTATTTAATATAACAGTGTAACTGTCATACTAAATATGAAAGGTTTATAATCATAACTCCAAAACCAAATATGAAATTTGTCTTAAAAAGCCTTTAATATTGAATTTATGTGAGTTTTAGCAGAATCAGGTATTTTGGAAAGAATCACAAATACAAATATTAGATTTTACTGAACTCATATTGGTCACACTCAAAATGACAGTTTTTGAAACATAACTCCAAAAATACACATGCAAAATGTCTAATAATGCCTGAAGAAATGCATCTTCGAGAGTTTTCCAGAAAAAAAACATTTGGTAAGGTTTGCAAAAACAAAATTTGATTTGTTACTCAATTTGACAGTAATGTACTTAGAATCCTGAGATAATGCGAAAAAAGCAATAAAAATGTATTCAAACATAATTCCTAATCCAAACGTGCAAAATGTCTAAAAATGCCTGTGATATTGAATACATGTGAGTTTTACTAGATACAGTTGTTTTTCAATGGTTTGCAAATACAAAAATGAGGTTTTACTCAATATGACTGTATACTGTAACACTCAATATGACAGTTATTTAAACATAACTCCTACACCACACATGAAAAAAGGCTAATAATGCCTGAAATAATGCATCTTTGGGAGTTTTACTCGAAACATATGCTTTTTTAAATCTTGCAAATGCAAAAAGTTGTTTTTTACTCAATATGACTATATTAGTCTTAGACTCATGAGATAATGCGAAAAAAGCAATAAAAATGTATTCAAACATAACTTCTAAACAACACATGCAAAATGGCTAATAATGCCTAGAGATATGTTTTTTGGTTAGTTGTACTAGAAAAATGATCTTTTGTAAGGTTTGCAAAGACACAAGTTAGTTGTTTTATTCAATTTATCAGTGTAACTGTCATCCTAAATATGAAAGGTTTATAATCATAACTCCAAAACCAAATATGAAATTTGTCTTAAAAAGCCTTTAATATTGAATTTATGTGAGTTTTAGCAGAATCAGGTATTTTGGAAAGAATCACAAATACAAATATCAGATTTTACTGGCCTCATATTGGTCACACTCAAAATGACAGTTTTTGAAACATAACTCCAAAAATACACATGCAAAATGTCTAATAATGCCTGAAGAAATGCATCTTCGAAAGTTTTCCAGAAAAAAAACATTTGGTAAGGTTTGCAAAAACAAAATTTGATTTGTTACTCAATTTGACAGTTATGTACTTAGAATCCTGAGATAATGCGAAAAAAGCAATAAAAATGTATTCAAACATAATTCCTAATCCAAACGTGCAAAATGTCTAAAAATGCCTGTGATATTGAATACATGTGAGTTTTACTAGATACAGTTGTTTTTCAATGGTTTGCAAATACAAAAATGAGGTTTTACTCAATATAACTGTATACTGTAACACTCAATATGACAGTTATTTAAACATAACTCGTACGCCACACATGAAAAATGGCTAATAATGCCTGAAATAATGCATCTTTGGGAGTTTTACTCGAAACATATGCTTTTTTAAATCTTGCAAATGCAAAAAGTAGTTTTTTACTCAATATGACTATAATAGTCTTAGAATCCTGAGATAATGCGAAAAAAGCAATAAAAATGTATTCAAACATAACTTCTAAACAACACATGCAAAATGGCTAATAATGCCTAGAGATATGTTTTTTTGTTAGTTGTACTAGAAATATGATCTTTTGTAAGGTTTGCAAAGACACAAGTTAGTTTTTTTATTCAATTTAACAGTGTAACTGTCATCCTAAATATGAAAGGTTTATAATCATAACTCCAAAACCAAATATGAAATGTGTCTTAAAAAGCCTTTAATATTGAATTTATGTGAGTTTTAGCAGAATCAGGTATTTTGGAAAGAATCACAAATACAAATATTAGATTTTACTGGCCTCATATCGGTCACACTCAAAAAGACAGTTTTTGAAACATAACTCCAAAAATACACATGCAAAATGTCTAATAATGCCTGAAGAAATGCATCTTCGAGAGTTTTCCTGAAAAAAAACATTTGGTAAGGTTTGCAAAAACAACATTTGATTTGTTACTCAATTTGACAGTAATGTACTTAGAAGCCTGAGATAATGCGAAAACAGCAATAAAAATGTATTCAAACATAATTCCTAATCCAAACGTGCAAAATGTCTAAAAATGCCTGTGATATTGAATACATGTGAGTTTTACTAGATACAGTTGTTTTTCAATGGTTTGCAAATACAAAAATGAGGTTTTACTCAATATGACTGTATACTCTAACACTCAATATGACAGTTATTTAAACATAACTCCTACACCACACATGAAAAATGGCTAATAATGGCTGAAATAATGCATCTTTGGGAGTTTTACTCGAAACATATGCTTTTTTAAATCTTGCAAATGCAAAAAGTAGTTTTTTACTCAATATGACTATAATAGTCTTAGACTCATGAGATAATGCGAAAAAAGCAATAAAAATGTATTCAAACATAACTTCTAAACAACACATGCAAAATGGCTAATAATGCCTAGAGATATGTATTTAGGTTAGTTGTACTAGAAAAATGATCTTTTGTAAGGTTTGCAAAGACACAAGTTAGTTTTTTTATTCAACAGTGTAACTGTCATCCTAAATGTGAAAGGTTTATAATCATAACTCCAAAACCAAATATGAAATTTGTCTTAAAAAGCCCTCAATATTGAATTTATGTGAGTTTTAGCAGAATCAGGTATTTTGGAAAGAATCACAAATACAAATATTAGATTTTACTGGCCTCATATTGGTCACA
Organism: Nerophis ophidion; assembly: GCF_033978795.1. Lineage (NCBI taxonomy): Eukaryota > Metazoa > Chordata > Actinopteri > Syngnathiformes > Syngnathidae > Nerophis > Nerophis ophidion. Next base: position 174,794 of record NW_026907071.1, on the reverse strand, counting down.
CTCAAAATGACAGTTTTTGAAACATAACTCCAAAAATACACATGCAAAATGTCTAATAATGCCTGAAGAAATGCATCTTCGAGAGTTTTCCTGAAAAAAAAAAACATTTGGTAAGGTTTGCAAAAACAAAATTTGATTTGTTACTCAATTTGACAGTCATGTACTTAGAATCCTGAGATAATGCGAAAAAAGAAATACAAATGTATTCAAACATAATTCCTAATCCAAACGTGCAAAATGTCTAAAAATGCCTGTGATATTGAATACATGTGAGTTTTACTAGATACAGTTGTTTTTCAATGGTTTGCAAATACAAAAATGAGGTTTTAATCAATATGACTGTATACTGTAACACTCAATATGACAGTTATTTAAACATAACTCCTACACCACACATGAAAAATGGCTAATAATGCCTGAAATAATGCATCTTCGGGAGTTTTACCCGAAACATATGCTTTTTTAAATCTTGCAAATGCAAAAAGTTGTTTTTTACTCAATATGACTATAAAAGTCTTAGAATCCTGAGATAATGCGAAAAAAGCAATAAAAATGTATTCAAACATAACTTCTAAACAACACATGCAAAATGGCTAATAATGCCTAGACATTTTGCACGTTTGGATTAGGAATTAAGTTTGAATACATTTTTATTGCTTTTTTCGCATTATCTCAGGATTCTAAGTACATTACTGTCAAATTGAGTAACAAATCAAATTTTGTTTTTGCTAACCTTACCAGATGTTTTTTTTTTTTCAGGAGAACTCTCGAAGATATATTTCTTCAGGCATTATTAGACATTTTGCATGTGTATTTTTGGAGTTATGTTTCAAAAACTGTCATTTTGAGTGTGACCAATATGAGGCCAGTAAAACCTAATATTTGTATTTGTGATTCTTTCCAAAATACCTGATTCTGCAAAAACTTACATAAATTCAATATTAAAGGCTTTTTAAGACAAATTTCATATTTGGTTTTGGAGTTATGATTATAAACCTTTCATATTTAGTATGACAGTTACACTGTTATATTGAATAAAAAAACTAACTTGTGTCTTTGCAAACCTTACAAAAGATCATTTTTCTAGTACAACTAACCAAAATACATATCTCTAGGCATTATTAGCCATTTTGCATGTGTTGTTTAGAAGTTATGTTTGAATACATTTTTATTGCTTTTTTCGCATTATCTCAGGATTCTAAGACTATAATAGTCATATTGAGTAAAAAACTACTTTTTGCATTTGCAAGATTTAAAAAAGCATATGTTTCGAGTAAAACTCCAAAAGATGCATTATTTCAGGCTTTATTAGCCATTTTTCATGTGTGGTGTAGGAGTTATGTTTGAATAACTGTCATATTGAGTCTTACAGTAAACAGTTATATTGAGTAAAACCTCATTTTTGTACTTGCAAACCATTGACAAACAACTGTATCTAGTAAAACTCACATGTATTCAATATCACAGGCATTTTTAGACATTTTGCACGTTTGGATTATGAATTATGTTTGAATACATTGTTATTGCTTTTTTCGCATTATCTCAGGATTCTAAGTACATTACTGTCAAATTGAGTAACAAATCAAATTTTGTTTTTGCAAACCTTACCAAATGTTTTTTTTTTTCAGAAAAACTCTCGAAGATGCATTTCTTCAGGCATTATTAGACATTTTGCATGTGTATTTTTGGAGTTATGTTTCAAAAACTGTCATTTTGAGTGTGACCAATATGAGGCCAGTAAAACCTAATATTTGTATTTGTGATTCTTTCCAAAATACCTTATTCTGCTAAAACTTACATAAATTCAATATTAAAGGCTTTTTAAGACAGATTTCATATTTGGTTTTGGAGTTATGATTATAAACCTTTCATATTTAGTATGACAGTAACACTGTTATATTGAATAAAAAAACTAACTTGTGTCTTTGCAAACCTTACAAAAGATAATTTTTCTAGTACAACTAACAAAAAAACATATCTCTAGGCATTATTAGCCATTTTGCATGTGTTGTTTAGAAGTTATGTTTGAATACATTTTTATTGCTTTTTTCGCATTATCTCAGGATTCTAAGACTATTATAGTCATATTGAGTAAAAAACAACTTTTTGCATTTGCAAGATTTAAAAAAGCATATGTTTCGGGTAAAACTCCCGAAGATGCATTATTTCAGGCATTATTAGCCATTTTTCATGTGTGGTGTAGGAGTTATGTTTAAATAACTGTCATATTGAGTGTTACAGTATACAGTCATATTGATTAAAACCTCATTTTTGTATTTGCAAACCATAGAAAAACAACTGTATCTAGTAAAACTCACATGTATTCAATATCACAGGCATTTTTAGACATTTTGCACGTTTGGATTAGGAATTATGTTTGAATACATTTTTATTGCTTTTTTCGCATTATCTCAGGATTCTACGTACATTACTGTCAAATTGAGTAACAAATCAAATTATGTATTTGCAAACCTTACCAAATGTTTTTTTTCTGGAAAACTCTCGAAGATGCATTTCTTCAGGCATTATTAGACATTTTGCATGTGTATTTTTGGAGTTATGTTTCAAAAACTGTCATTTTGAGTGTGACCAATATGAGGCCAGTAAAATCTAATATTTGTATTTGTGATTCTTTCCAAAATACCTGATTCTGCTAAAACTCACATAAATTCAATATTAAAGGCTTTTTAAGACAAATTTCATATTTGGTTTTGGAGTTATGATTATAAACCTTTCATATTTAGGATGACAGTTACACTGTTAAATTGAATAAAAAAACTAACTTGTGTCTTTGCAAACCTTACAAAAGATCATATTTCTAGTACAACTAACAAAAAAACATATCTCTAGGCATTATTAGCCATTTTGCATGTGTTGTTTAGAAGTTATGTTTGAATACATTTTTATTGCTTTTTTCGCATTGTCTCAGGATTCTAAGACTATTATAGTCATATTGAGTAAAAAACAACTTTTTGCATTTGCAAGATTTAAAAAAGCATATGTTTCGAATAAAACTCCCAAAGATGCATTATTTCAGGCATTATTAGCCATTTTTCATGTGTGGTGTAGGAGTTATGTTTAAATAACTGTCATATTGAGTCTTACAGTAAACAGTTATATTGAGTAAAACCTCATTTTTGTATTTGCAAACCATTGAAAAACAACTGTATCTAGTAAAACTCACATGTATTCAATATCACAGGCATTTTTAGACATTTTGCACGTTTGGATTATGAATTATGTTTGAATACATTGTTATTGCTTTTTCGCATTATCTCAGGATTCTAAGTACATTACTGTCAAATTGAGTAACAAATCAAATTTTGTTTTTGCAAACCTTACCAAATGTTTTTTTTTTCAGGAAAACTCTCAAAGATGCATTTCTTCAGGCATTATTAGACATTTTGCATGTGTATTTTTGGAGTTATGTTTCAAAAACTGTCATTTTGAGTGTGACCAATATGAGTTCAGTAAAATCTAATTTTTGTATTTGTGATTCTTTCCAAAATACCTGATTCTGCTAAAACTCACATAAATTCAATAATAGAGGCTTTTTAAGACAAATTTCATATTTGGTTTTGGAGTTATGATTATAAACCTTTCATATTTAGTATGACATTTGCAATGTTATATTGAATAAAAAAACTAACTTGTTTCTTTGCAAACCTTACAAAATATCATTTTTCTAGTACAACTAACCAAAATACATATCTCTAGGCATTATTAGCCATTTTGCATGTGTTGTTTAGAAGTTATGTTTGAATACATTTTATTGCTTTTTTCGCATTATCTCATGATTCAAAGAACATTATTGTCATATTGAGTAAAAAACAACTTTTTGCATTTGCAAGATTTAAAAAGGCATATGTTTCGAGTAAAACTCCCAAAGATGCATTATTTCAGGCATTATTAGCCATTTTTCATGTGTGGTGTAGGAGTTATGTTTAAATAACTGTCATATTGAGTGTTACAGTATACAGTCATATTGAGTAAAACCTCATTTTTGTATTTGCAAACCATAGAAAAACAACTGTATCTAGTAAAACTCACATGTATTCAATATCACAGGCATTTTTAGACATTTTGCACGTTTGGATTAGGAATTATGTTTGAATACATTTTTATTGCTTTTTTCGCATTATCTCAGGATTCTAAGTACATGACTGTCAAATTGAGTAACAAATCAAATTTTGTTTTTGCAAACCTTACCAAATGTTTTTTTTCAGGAAAACTCTCGAAGATGCATTTCTTCAGGCATTATTAGACATTTTGCATGTGTATTTTTGGAGTTATGTTTCAAAAACTGTCATTTTGAGTGTGACCAATATGGTTTCAGTAAAATCTAATATTTGTATTTGTGATTCTTTCCAAAATACCTGATTCTGCTAAAACTCACATAAATTCAATATTAAAGGCTTTTTAAGACACATTTCATATTTGGTTTTGGAGTTATGATTATAAACCTTTCATATTTAGTATGACAGTTACACTGTTATATTGAATAAAAAAAACTAACTTGTGTCTTTGCAAACCTTACAAAAGATAATTTTTCTAGTACAACTAACAAAAAAACATATCCCTAGGCATTATTCGCCATTTTGCATCTGTTGTTTAGAAGTTATGTTTGAATACATTTTTATTGCTTTTTTCGCATTATCTCAGGATTCTAAGACTATTATAGTCATATTGAGTAAAAAACAACTTTTTGCATTTGCAAGATTTAAAAAAGCATATATTTCGAGTAAAACTCCCAAAGATGGATTATTTCAGGCATTATTAGCCATTTTTCATGTGTGGTGTAGGAGTTATGTTTAAATAACTGTCATATTGAGTCTTACAGTAAACAGTTATATTGAGTAAAACCTCATTTTTGTATTTGCAAACCATTGAAAAACAACTGTATCTAGTAAAACTCACATGTATTCAATATCACAGGCATTTTTAGACATTTTGCACGTTTGGATTATGAATTATGTTTGAATACATTGTTATTGCTTTTTTCGCATTATCTCAGGATTCTAAGTACATTACTGTCAAATTGAGTAACAAATCAAATTTTGTTTTTGCAAACCTTACCAAATGTTTTTTTTTTCAGGAAAACTCTCGAAGATGCATTTCTTCAGGCATTATTAGACATTTTGCATGTGTATTTTTGGAGTTATGTTTCAAAAACTGTCATTTTGAGTGTGACCAATATGAGTTCAGTAAAATCTAATATTTGTATTTGTGATTCTTTCCAAAATACCTTATTCTGCTAAAACTTACATAAATTCAATATTAAAGGCTTTTTAAGACATATTTCATATTTGGTTTTGGAGTTATGATTATAAACCTTTCATATTTAGTATGACAGTAACACTGTTATATTGAATAAAAAAACTAACTTGTGTCTTTGCAAACCTTTCAAAAGATAATTTTTCTAGTACAACTAACAAAAAAACATATCTCTAGGCATTATTAGCCATTTTGCATGTGTTGTTTAGAAGTTATGTTTGAATACTTTTTTCTTGCTTTTTTCGCATTATCTCAGGATTCTAAGACTATTATAGTCATATTGAGTAAAAAAAGACTTTTTGCATTTGCAAGATTTAAAAAAGCATATGTTTCGGGTAAAACTCCCAAAGATGCATTATTTCAGGCATTATTAGCCATTTTTCATGTGTGGTGTAGGAGTTATCTTTAAATAACTGTCATATTGAGTGTTACAGTATACAGTCATATTGAGTAAAACCTCATTTTTGTATTTGCAAACCATTGAAAAACAACTGTATCTAGTAAAACTCACATGTATTCAATATCACAGGCATTTTTAGACATTTTGCACGTTTGGATTATGAATTATGTTTGAATATATTGTTATTGCTTTTTTCGCATTATCTCAGGATTCTAAGTACATTACTGTCAAATTGAGTAACAAATCAAATTTTGTTTTTGCAAACCTTACCAAATGTTTTTTTTCAGGAAAGCTCTCGAAGATGCATTTCTTCAGTCATTATTAGACATTTTGCATGTGTATTTTTGGAGTTATGTTTCAAAAACTGTCATTTTGAGTGTGACCAATATGAGGCCAGTAAAACCTAATATTTGTATTTGTGATTCTTTCCAAAATACCTGATTCTGCTAAAACTTACATAAATTCAATATTAAAAGCTTTTTAAGACAAATGTCATATTTGGTTTTGGAGTTATGATTTTAAACCTTTCATATTTAGTATGACAGTTACACTGTTATATTGAATAAAAAAACTAACTTGTGTCTTTGCAAACCTTACAAAAGATCATTTTTCTAGTACAACTAACCAAAATACATATCTCTAGGCATTATTAGCCATTTTGCATGTGTTGTTTAGAAGTTATGTTTGAATACATTTTTATTGCTTTTTTCGCATTATCTCAGGATTCTAAGACTATAATAGTCATATTGAGTAAAAAACTACTTTTTGCATTTGCTAGATTTAAAAAAGCATATGTTCCGAGTAAAACTCCCAAAGATGCATTATTTCAGGCATTATTAGCCATTTTTCATGTGTGGTGTAGGAGTTATGTTTAAATTACTGTCATATTGAGTGTTACAGTATACAGTCATATTGAGTAAAACCTCATTTTTGTATTTGCAAACCATTGAAAAACAACTGTATCTAGTAAAACTCACATGTATTCAATATCACAGGCATTTTTAGACATTTTGCAAGTTTGGATTAGGAATTATGTTTGAATACATTTTTATTTCTTTTTTTGCATTATCTCAGGATTCTAAGTACATTACTGTCAAATTGAGTAACAAATCAAATTTTGTTTTTGCTAACCTTACCAGATGTTTTTTTTTTCAGGAGAACTCTCGAAGATATATTTCTTCAGGCATTATTAGACATTTTGCATGTGTATTTTTGGAGTTATGTTTCAAAAACTGTCATTTTGAGTGTGACCAATATGAGGCCAGTAAAACCTAATATTTGTATTTGTGATTCTTTCCAAAATACCTGATTCTGCAAAAAACTTACATAAATTCAATATTAAAGGCTTTTTAAGACAAATTTCATATTTGGTTTTGGAGTTATGATTATAAACCTTTCATATTTAGTATGACAGTTACACTGTTATATTGAATAAAAAAACTAACTTGTGTCTTTGCAAACCTTACCAAAAGATCATTTTTCTAGTACAACTAACCAAAATACATATCTCTAGGCATTATTAGCCATTTTGCATGTGTTGTTTAGAAGTTATGTTTGAATACATTTTTATTGCTTTTTTCGCATTATCTCAGGATTCTAAGACTATAATAGTCATATTGAGTAAAAAACTACTTTTTGCATTTGCAAGATTTAAAAAAGCATATGTTTCGAGTAAAACTCCAAAAGATGCATTATTTCAGGCTTTATTAGCCATTTTTCATGTGTGGTGTAGGAGTTATGTTTGAATAACTGTCATATTGAGTCTTACAGTAAACAGTTATATTGAGTAAAACCTCATTTTTGTACTTGCAAACCATTGACAAACAACTGTATCTAGTAAAACTCACATGTATTCAATATCACAGGCATTTTTAGACATTTTGCACGTTTGGATTTTGAATTATGTTTGAATACATTGTTATTGCTTTTTTCGCATTATCTCAGGATTCTAAGTACATTACTGTCAAATTGAGTAACAAATCAAACTTTGTTTTGCAAACTTACCAAATGTTTTTTTTTTTCAGGAAAAACTCTCGAAGATGCATTTCTTCAGGCATTATTAGACATTTTGCATGTGTATTTTGGAGTTATGTTTCAAAAACTGTCCTTTTGAGTGTGACCAATATGAGTTCAGTAAAATCTAATATTTGTATTTGTGATTCTTTCCAAAATACCTTATCTGCTAAAACTTACATAAATCAATATTAAAGGCTTTTTAAGACAAATTTCATATTTGGTTTTGGAGTTATGATTATAAACCTTTCATATTTAGTATGACAGTAACACTGTTATATTGAATAAAAAAACTAACTTGTGTCTTTGCAAACCTTACAAAAGAAAATTTTTCTAGTACAACTAACAAAAAAACATATCTCTAGGCATTATTAGCCATTTTGCATGTGTTGTTTAGAAGTTATGTTTGAATACATTTTTATTGCTTTTTTCGCATTATCTCAGGATTCTAAGACTATTATAGTCATATTGAGTAAAAAACAACTTTTTGCATTTGCAAGATTTAAAAAAGCATATGTTCGGGTAAAACTCCCGAAGATGCATTATTTCAGGCATTATTAGCCATTTTTCATGTGTGGTGTAGGAGTTATGTTTAAATAACTGTCATATTGAGTGTTACAGTATACAGTCATATTGATTAAAACCTCATTTTTGTATTTGCAAACCATAGAAAAACCACTGTATCTAGTAAAACTCACATGTATTCAATATCACAGGCATTTTTAGACATTTTGCACGTTTGGATTAGGAATTATGTTTGAATACATTTTTATTGCTTTTTTCGCATTATCTCAGGATTCTACGTACATTACTGTCAAATTGAGTAACAAATCAAATTATGTTTTTGCAAACCTTACCAAATGTTTTTTTTCTGGAAAACTCTCGAAGATGCATTTCTTCAGGCATTATTAGACATTTTGCATGTGTATTTTTGGAGTTATGTTTCAAAAACTGTCATTTTGAGTGTGACCAATATGAGGCCAGTTAAATCTAATATTTGTATTTGTGATTCTTTCCAAAATACCTGATTCTGCTAAAACTCACATAAATTCAATATTAAAGGCTTTTTAAGACAAATTTCATATTTGGTTTTGGAGTTATGATTATAAACCTTTCATATTTAGGATGACAGTTACACTGTTAAATTGAATAAAAAAACTAACTTGTGTCTTTGCAAACCTTACAAAAGATCATATTTCTAGTACAACTAACAAAAAAACATATCTCTAGGCATTATTAGCCATTTTGCATCTGTTGTTTAGAAGTTATGTTTGAATACATTTTTATTGCTTTTTTTCGCATTATCTCAGGATTCTAGACTATTATAGTCATATTGAGTAAAAAACAACTTTTTGCATTTGCAAGATTTAAAAAAGCATATGTTTCGAATAAAACTCCCAAAGATGCATTATTTCAGGCATTATTAGCCACTTTTCATGTGTGGTGTAGGAGTTATGTTTAAATAACTGTCATATTGAGTCTTACAGTAAACAGTTATATTGAGTAAAACCTCATTTTTGTATTTGCAAACCATTGAAAAACAACTGTATCTAGTAAAACTCACATGTATTTCAATATCACAGGCATTTTTAGACATTTTGCACGTTTGGATTATGAATTATGTTTGAATACATTGTTATTGCTTTTTCGCATTATCTCAGGATTCTAAGTACATTACTGTCAAATTGAGTAACAAATCAAATTTTGTTTTTGCAAACCTTACCAAATGTTTTTTTTTCAGGAAAACTCTCAAAGATGCATTTCTTCAGGCATTATTAGACATTTTGCATGTGTATTTTTGGAGTTATGTTTCAAAAACTGTCATTTTGAGTGTGACCAATATGAGTTCAGTAAAATCTAATATTTGTATTTGTGATTCTTTCCAAAATACCTGATTCTGCTAAAACTCACATAAATTCAATAATAGAGGCTTTTTAAGACAAATTTCATATTTGGTTTTGGAGTTATGATTATAAACCTTTCATATTTAGTATGACATTTGCAATGTTATATTGAATAAAAAAACTAACTTGTTTCTTTGCAAACCTTACAAAAATATCATTTTTCTAGTACAACTAACCAAAATACATATCTCTAGGCATTATTAGCCATTTTGCATGTGTTGTTTAGAAGTTATGTTTGAATACATTTTTATTGCTTTTTTCGCATTATCTCATGATTCAAAGAACATTATTGTCATATTGAGTAAAAAACAACTTTTTGCATTTGCAAGATTTAAAAAGGCATATGTTTCGAGTAAAACTCCCAAAGATGCATTATTTCAGGCATTATTAGCCATTTTTCATGTGTGGTGTAGGAGTTATGTTTAAATAACTGTCATATTGAGTGTTACAGTATACAGTCATATTGAGTAAAACCTCATTTTTGTATTTGCAAACCATAGAAAAACAACTGTATCTAGTAAAACTCACATGTATTCAATATCACAGGCATTTTTAGACATTTTGCACGTTTGGATTAGGAATTATGTTTGAATACATTTTTATTGCTTTTTTCGCATTATCTCAGGATTCTAAGTACATGACTGTCAAATTGAGTAACAAATCAAATTTTGTTTTTGCAAACCTTACCAAATGTTTTTTTTCAGGAAAACTCTCGAAGATGCATTTCTTCAGGCATTATTAGACATTTTGCATGTGTATTTTTGAGCTTATGTTTCAAAAACTGTCATTTTGAGTTTGACCAATATGGGTTCAGTAAAATCTAATATTTGTAATTGTGATTCTTTCCAAAATACCTGATTCTGCTAAAACTCACATAAATTCAATATAAAGGCTTTTTAAGACACATTTCATATTTGGTTTTGGAGTTATGATTATAAACCTTTCATATTTAGTATGACAGTTACACTGTTATATTGAATAAAAAAACTAACTTGTGTCTTTGCAAACCTTACAAAAGATAATTTTTCTAGTACAACTAACAAAAAAACATATCTCGCCATCTTTGCATCTGTTGTTTAGAAGTTATGTTTGAATACATTTTTTATTGCTTTTTTCGCATTATCTCAGGATTCTAAGACTATTATAGTCATATTGAGTAAAAAAACAACTTTTTGCATTTGCAAGATTTAAAAAAGCATATATTTCGAGTAAAACTCCCAAAGATGGATTATTTCAGGCATTATTAGCCATTTTTCATGTGTGGTGTAGGAGTTATGTTTAAATAACTGTCATATTGAGTCTTACAGTAAACAGTTATATTGAGTAAAAACCTCATTTTTGTATTTGCAAACCATTGAAAAACAACTGTATCTAGTAAAACTCACATGTATTCAATATCACAGGCATTTTTAGACATTTTGCACGTTTGTATTATGAATTATGTTTGAATACATTGTTATTGCTTTTTTTCGCATTATCTCAGGATTCTAAGTACATTACTGTCAAATTGAGTAACAAATCAAATTTTGTTTTTGCAAACCTTACCAAATGTTTTTTTTTTTCAGGAAAACCTCTCGAAGATGCATTTCTTCAGCATTATTAGACATTTTGCATGTGTATTTTTGGAGTTATGTTTCAAAAACTGTCATTTTGAGTGTGACCAATATGAGTTCAGTAAAATCTAATATTTGTATTTGTGATTCTTTCCAAAATACCTTATTCTGCTAAAAACTCACATAAATTCAATATTAAAGGCTTTTTAAGACATATTTCATATTTGGTTTTGGAGTTATGATTATAAACCTTTCATATTTAGTATGACAGTAACACTGTTATATTGAATAAAAAAACTAACTTGTGTCTTTGCAAACCTTTCAAAAGATCATATTTCTAGTACAACTAACAAAAAAAACATATCTCTAGGCATTATTAGCCATTTTGCATGTGTTGTTTAGAAGTTATGTTTGAATACTTTTTTCTTGCTTTTTTCGCATTATCTCAGGATTCTAAGACTATTATAGTCATATTGAGTAAAAAAAGACTTTTTGCATTTGCAAGATTTAAAAAAGCATATGTTTCGGGTAAAACTCCCAAAGATGCATTATTTCAGGCATTATTAGCCATTTTTCATGTGTGGTGTAGGAGTTATCTTTAAATAACTGTCATATTGAGTGTTACAGTATACAGTCATATTGAGTAAAAACCTCATTTTTGTATTTGCAAACCATTGAAAAACAACTGTACTCTAGTAAAACTCACATGTATTCAATATCACAGGCATTTTTAGACATTTTGCACGTTTGGATTATGAATTATGTTTGAATATATTGTTATTGCTTTTTTTCGCATTATCTCAGGATTCTAAGTACATTACTGTCAAATTGAGTAACAAATCAAATTTTGTTTTTGCAAACCTTACCAAATGTTTTTTTTCAGGAAAACTCTCGAAGATGCATTTCTTCAGTCATTATTAGACATTTTGCATGTGTATTTTTGGAGTTATGTTTCAAAAACTGTCATTTTGAGTGTGACCAATATGAGGCCAGTAAAACCTAATATTTGTATTTGTGATTCTTTCCAAAATACCTGATTCTGCTAAAACTTACATAAATTCAATATTAAAAGCTTTTTAAGACAAATGTCATATTTGGTTTTGGAGTTATGATTTTAAACCTTTCATATTTAGTATGACAGTTACACTGTTATATTGAATAAAAAAACTAACTTGTGTCTTTGCAAACCTTACAAAAGATCATTTTTCTAGTACAACTAACCAAAATACATATCTCTAGGCATTATTAGCCATTTTGCATGTGTTGTTTAGAAGTTATGTTTGAATACATTTTTATTGCTTTTTTCGCATTATCTCAGGATTCTAAGACTATAATAGTCATATTGAGTAAAAACACAACTTACTTTTTTGCATTTGCAAGATTTAAAAAAGCATATGTTCCGAGTAAAACTCCCAAAGATGCATTATTTCAGGCATTATTAGCCATTTTTCATGTGTGGTGTAGGAGTTATGTTTAAATTACTGTCATATTGAGTGTTACAGTATACAGTCATATTGAGTAAAACCTCATTTTTGTATTTGCAAACCATTGAAAAACAACTGTATCTAGTAAAACTCACATGTATTCAATATCACAGGCTTTTTAGACATTTTGCACGTTTGGATTACGAATTATGTTTGAATACATTTTTATTTCTTTTTTTGCATTATCTCAGGATTCTAAGTACATGACTGTCAAATTGAGTAACAAATCAAATTTTGTTTTTGCAAACCTTACCAGATGTTTTTTTTTTTTCAGGAAAACTCTCGAAGATGCATTTCTTCAGGCATTATTAGACATTTTGCATGTGTATTTTTGGAGTTATGTTTCAAAAACTGTCATTTTGAGTGTGACCAATATGAGGCCAGTAAAATCTAATATTTGTATTTGTGATTCTTTCCAAAATACCTTATTCTGCTAAAACTCACATAAATTCAATATTGAAGGCTTTTCAAGAAAAATTTCATATTTGGTTTTGGAGTTATGATTATAAACCTTTCATATTTAGTATGACAGTTACATTGTTATATTGAAAAAAAAAACTAACTTGTGTCTTTGCAAACCTTACAAAATATCATTTTTCTAGTACAACTAACAAAAAAACATATCTCTAGGCATTATTAGCCATTTTGCATGTGTTGTTTAGAAGTTATGTTTGAATACATTTTTATTGCTTTTTTCGCATTATCTCAGGAGTCTAAGACTATTATAGTCATATTGAGTAAAAAACAACTTTTTGCATTTGCAAGATTTAAAAAAGCATATGTTTCGAGTAAAACTCCCAAAGATGCATTATTTCAGGCATTATTAGCCATTTTTCATGTGTGGTGTAGGAGTTATGTTTAAATAACTGTTATATTGAGTGTTACAGTATACAGTCATATTGACTAAAACCTAATTTTTGTATTTGTAAACCATAGAAAAACAACTGTATCTAGTAAAACTCACATGTATTCAATATCACAGGCATTTTTAGACATTTTGCACGTTTGGATTAGGAATTATGTTTGAATACATTTTTATTGCTTTTTTCGCATTATCTCTGGAGTCTAAGTACATTACTGTCAAATTGAGTAACAAATCAAATTTTGTTTTTGCAAACCTTACCAAATGTTTTTTTTTTCAGGAAAACTCTCGAAGATCCATTTCTTCAGGCATTATTAGACATTTTGCGTGTGTATTTTTAAAGTTATGTTTCAAAAACTGTCATTTTGAGTGTGACCAATATGAGGCCAGTAAAATCTAATATTTGTATTTGTGATTCTTTCCAAAATACCTGATTCTGCTAAAACTAACATAAATTCAATATTAAAGGCTTTTTAAGACACATTTCATATTTGGTTTTGGAGTTATGATTATAAACCTTTCATATTTAGTATGACAGTTACACTGTTATATTGAAAAAAAAATATATAACTTGTGTCTTTGCAAACCTTACAAAAGATAATTTTTCTAGTACAACTAACAAAAAACATATCTCTAGGCATTATTAGCCATTTTTGCATGTGTTGTTTAGAAGTTATGTTTGAATACATTTTTATTGCTTTTTTCGCATTATCTCAGGATTCTAAGTACATGACTGTCAAATTGAGTAACAAATCAAATTTTGTTTTTGCAAACCTTACCAGATGTTTTTTTTTTTCAGGAAAACTCTCGAAGATGCATTTCTTCAGGCATTATTAGACATTTTGCATGTGTATTTTTGGAGTTATGTTTCAAAAACTGTCATTTTGAGTGTGACCAATATGAGGCCAGTAAAATCTAATATTTGTATTTGTGATTCTTTCCAAAATACCTGATTCTGCTAAAACTTACATAAATTCAATATTAATGGATTTTTAAGACAAATATCATATTTGGTTTTGGAGTTATGATTATAAACATTTCATATTTAGTATGACAGTTACACTGTTATATTGAAAAAAAATATATATAACTTGTGTCTTTGCAAACCTTACAAAAGAATAATTTTTCTAGTACAACTAACCAAAATACATATTTCTAGGCATTATTAGCCATTTTGCATTTGTTGTTTAGAAGTTATGTTGAATACCTTTTTATTGATTTTTTCACATTATCTCAGGATTCTAATACTATTATAGTCATATTGAGTAAAAAACTACTTTTGCATTTGCAAGATTTAAAAAAGCATATGTTTCAAGTAAAACTCCCAAAGATGCATTATTTCAGGCATTATTAGCTATTTTTCATGTGTGGTGTAGGAGTTATGTTTAAATAACTGTCATATTGAGTGTTACAGTATACAGTCATATTGAGTAATTTGTATTTGCAAACCATAGAAAAACAACTGTATCTAGTAAAACTCACATGTATTCAATATCACAGGCATTTTTAGACATTTTGCACGTTTGGATTAGGAATTATGTTTGAATACATTTTTATTGCTTTTTTCGCATTATCTCAGGATTCTAAGTACATTACTGTCAAATTGAGTAACAAATCAAATTTTGTTTTTGCAAACCTTACCAGATGTTTTTTTTCAGGAAAACTCTCGAAGATATATTTCTTCAGGCATTATTATACATTTTGCATGTGTATTTTTGGAGTTATGTTTCAAAAAACTGTCATTTTGAGTGTGACCAATATGAGGCCAGTAAAACCTAATATTTGTATTTGTGATTCTTTCCAAAATACCTGATTCTGCTAAAACTTACATAAATTCAATATTAAAGGCTTTTTAAGACAAATGTCATATTTGGTTTTGGAGTTATGATTAGAAACCTTTTCATATTTTGTATGACAGTTACACTGTTATATTGAAAAAAAACAACTGACTTGTGTCTTTGCAAACCTTACAAAAGATCATTTTTCTAGTACAACTAAACAAATACATATCTCTAGGCATTATTAGCCATTTTGCATTTGTTGTTTAGAAGTTATGTTTGAATACCTTTTTATTGCTTTTTTCACATTATCTCAGGATTCTAAGACTATTATAGTCATATTGAGTAAAATACTTCTTTTTGAATTTGCAAGATTTAAAAAAAGCATATGTTTCGAGTAAAACTCCCAAAGATGCATTATTTCAGGCATTATTAGCTATTTTTCATGTGCGGTGTAGGAGTTATGTTTAAATAACTGTCATATTGAGTGTTACAGTATACAGTCATATTTAGTAAAACCTCATTTTGTATTTACAAACCATAGAAAAACAACTGTATCTAGTAAAACTCACATGTATTCAATATCACAGGCATTTTTAGACATTTTGCACGTTTGGATTAGGAATTATGTTTGAATACATTTTTATTGCTTTGTCGCATTATCTCAGGATTCTAAGTACATTACTGTCAAATTTAGTAACAAATCAAATTTTGTTTTTGCAAACCTTACCAAATGTTTTTTTTTTCAGGAAAACTCTCGAAGATGCATTTCTTCAGGCATTATTAGACATTTTGCATGTGTATTTTTGGAGTTATGTTTCAAAAACTGTCATTTTGAGTGTGACCAATACGAGTTCAGTAAAATCTAATATTTGTATTTGTGATTCTTTCCAAAATACCTGATTCTGCTAAAACTCACATAAAATCAATATTAAAGGCTTTTTAAGACAAATTTCATATTTGGTTTTGGAGTTATGATTATAAACCTTTCATATTTAGTATGACAGTTAGACTGTTATATTGAATAAAAAAACTAACTTTTGTCTTTGCAAACCTTACAAAAGATCATTTTTCTAGTACAACTAACCAAAATACATATCTCTAGGCATTATTAGCCATTTTGCATTTGTTGTTTAGAAGTTATGTTTGAATACATTTGTATTGCTTTTTTCGCATTATCTCAGGATTCTAAGACTATTATAGTCATATTGAGTAAAAAACTACTTTTTTCATTTGCAAGATTTAAAAAAGCATATGTTTCGAGTAAAACTCCCAAAGATGAATTATTTCAGGCATTATTAGCCATTTTTCATGTGTGGTGTAGGAGTTATGTTTAAATAACTGTCATATTGAGTGTTACAGTATACAGTCATATTGAGTAAAACCTCATTTTTGTATTTGCAAACCATTGAAAAACAACTGTATCTAGTAAAACTCACATGTATTCATTATCACAGGCATTTTTAGACATTTTGCACGTTTGGATTAGGAATTATGTTTGAATACATTTTTATAGCTTTTTTCGCATTATCTCAGGATTCTAAGTACATTACCGTCAAATTGAGTAACAAATCAAATTTTGTTTTTGCAAACCTTACCAGATGTTTTTTTTTTTTCAGGAAAACTCTCGAAGATGCATTTCTTCATGCATTATTAGACATTTTGCATGTGTATTTTTGGAGTTATGTTTCAAAAACTGTCATTTTGAGTGTGACCAATATGAGGCCAGTAAAACCTAATATTTGTATTTGTGATTCTTTCCAAAATACCTGATTCTGCAAAAACTTACATAAATTCAATATTAAAGGCTTTTTAAGACAAATGTCATATTTGGTTTTGGAGTTATGATTATAAACTTTCATATTTAGTATGACAGTTACACTGTTATATTGAATAAAAAAACTAACTTGTGTCTTTGCAAACCTTACAAAAGATAATTTTTCTAGTACAACTAACAAAAAAACATATCTCTAGGCATTATTAGCCATTTTGCATGTGTTGTTTAGAAGTTATGTTTGAATACATTTTTATTGCTTTTTTCGCATTATCTCAGGATTCTAAGACTATAATAGTCATATTGAGTAAAAAACAACTTTTTGCATTTGCAAGATTTAAAAAAGCATATGTTTCGAGTAAAACTCCCAAAGATGCATTATTTCAGGCATTATTAGCCATTTTTCATGTGTGGTGTAGGAGTTATGTTTGAATAACTGTCATATTGAGTGTTACAGTATACAGTCATATTGAGTAAAACCTCACTTTTGTATTTGCAAACCATTGAAAAACAACTGTATCTAGTAAAACTCACATGTATTCAATATCACAGGCATTTTTAGACATTTTGCACGTTTGGATTAGGAATTATGTTTGAATACATTTTTATTGCTTTTTTCGCATTATCTCAGGATAATGACTAACAAATCAAATTTTTTTTTTGCAAACCTTACCAAATGTTTTTTTTCTGGAAAACTCTCGAAGATGCATTTCTTCAGGCATTATTAGACATTTTGCATGTGTATTTTTGGAGTTATGTTTCCAAAACTGTCATTTTGAGTGTGACCAATATGAGGCCAGTAAAATCTAATATTTGTATTTGTGATTCTTTCCAAAATACCTTATTCTGCTAAAACTCACATAAATTCAATATTAAAGGCTTTTTAAGACAAATTTCATATTTGGTTTTGGAGTTATGATTATAAACCTTTCATATTTAGGATGACAGTTACACTGTTAAATTGAATAAAAAAACTAACTTGTGTCTTTGCAAACCTTACCAAATGTTTTTTTTCTGGAAAACTCTCGAAGATGCATTTCTTCAGGCATTATTAGACATTTTGCATGTGTATTTTTGGAGTTATGTTTCAAAAACTGTCATTTTGAGTGTGACCAATATGAGGCCAGAAAAATCTAATATTTGTATTTGTGATTCTTTCCAAAATACCTTATTCTGCTAAAACTCACATAAATTCAATATTAAAGGCTTTTTAAGACAAATTTCATTTTTGGTTTTGGAGTTATGATTATAAACCTTTCATATTTAGGATGACAGTTACACTGTTAAATTGAATAAAAAAACTAACTTGTGTCTTTACAAACCTTACAAAAGATCATTTTTCTAGTACAACTAACAAAAAAACATATCTCTAGGCATTATTAGCCATTTTGCATGTGTTGTTTAGAAGTTATGTTTGAATACATTTTTATTGCTTTTTTCGCATTATCTCAGGATTCTAAGACTATTATAGTCATATTGAGTAAAAAACAACTTTTTGCATTTGCAAGATTTACAAAAGCATATGTTTCGAGTAAAACTCCCAAAGATGCATTATTTCAGGCATTATTAGCCATTTTTCATGTGTGGTGTAGGAGTTATGTTTAAATAACTGTCATATTGAGTGTTACAGTATACAGTCATATTGAGTAAAACCGCATTTTTGTATTTGCAAACCATTGAAAAACAACTGTATCTAGTAAAACTCACATGTATTCAATATCACAGGCATTTTTAGACATTTTGCACGTTTGGATTAGGAATCATAATTGAATGCATTTTTATTGCTTTGTTCGCATTATCTCAGGATTCTAAGTACATTACTGTCAAATTGAGAAACAAATCAAATTTTTTTTTGCAAACCTTACCAAATGTTTTTTTTTTCAGGAAAACTCTCGAAGATGCATTTCTTCAGGCATTATTAGACATTTTGCATGTGTATTTTTGGAGTTATGTTTCAAAAACTGTCATTTTGAGTGTGACCAATATGAGGCCAGTAAAATCTAATATTTGTATTTGTGATTCTTTCCAAAATACCTGATTCTGCTAAAACTCACATAAATTCAATATTAAAGGCGTTTTAAGACACATTTCATATTTGGTTTTGGAGTTATGATTATAAACCTTTCATATTTAGGATGACAGTTACACTGTTAAATTGAATAAAAAAACTAACTTGTGTCTTTGCAAACCTTACAAAAGATCATATTTCTAGTACAACTAACAAAAAAACATATCTCTAGGCATTATTAGCCATTTTGCATGTGTTGTTTAGAAGTTATGTTTGAATACATTTTTATTGCTTTTTTCGCATTATCTCAGGATTCTAAGACTATTATAGTCATATTGAGTAAAAAACTACTTTTTGCATTTGCAAGATTTAAAAAAGCATATGTTTCGAGTAAAACTCCCAAAGATGCATTATTTCAGGCATTATTAGCCATTTTTCATGTGTGGCGTACGAGTTATGTTTAAATAACTGTCATATTGAGTGTTACAGTATACAGTTATATTGAGTAAAACCTCATTTTTGTATTTGCAAACCATTGAAAAACAACTGTATCTAGTAAAACTCACATGTATTCAATATCACAGGCATTTTTAGACATTTTGCACGTTTGGATTAGGAATTATGTTTGAATACATTTTTATTGCTTTTTTCGCATTATCTCAGGATTCTAAGTACATTACTGTCAAATTGAGTAACAAATCAAATTTTGTTTTTGCAAACCTTAGCAAATGTTTTTTTCTGGAAAACTCTCGAAGATGCATTTCTTCAGGCATTATTAGACATTTTGCATGTGTATTTTTGGAGTTATGTTTCAAAAACTAATATTTTGAGTGTGACCAATATGAGGCCAGTAAAATCTAATATTTGTATTTGTGATTCTTTCCAAAATACCTGATTCTGCTAAAACTCACATAAATTCAATATTAAAGGCTTTTTAAGACAAATTTCATATTTGGTTTTGGAGTTATGATTATAAACCTTTCATATTTAGGATTACAGTTACACTGTTAAATTGAATAAAACAACTAACTTGTGTCTTTGCAAACCTTACAAAAGATCATTTTTCTAGTACAACTAACCAAAAAACATATCTCTAGGCATTGTTAGCCATTTTGCATGTGTTGTTTAGAAGTTATGTTTGAATACATTTTTATTGCTTTTTTCGCATTATCTCAGGAGTCTAAGACTATTATAGTCATATTGACTAAAAAACTACTTTTTGCATTTGCAAGATTTAAAAAAGCATATGTTTCGAGTAAAACTCCCAAAGATGCATTATTTCAGGCATTATTAGCCATTTTTCATGTGTAGTGTAGGAGTTATGTTTAAATAACTGTCATATTGAGTGTTACAGTATACAGTCATATTGAGTAAAACCTCATTTTTGTATTTGCAAACCATTGAAAATCAACTGTATCTAGTAAAACTCACATGTATTCAATATCACAGGCATTTTTAGACATTTTGCACGTTTGGATTAGGAATTATGTTTGAATACATTTTTATTGCTTTTTTCGCATTATCCCAGGATTCTAAGTACATTACTGTCAAATTGAGTAACAAATCAAATTTTGTTTTTGCAAACCTTACCAAATGTTTTTTTTCTGGAAAACTCTCGAAGATGCATTTCTTCAGGCATTATTAGACATTTTGCATGTGTATTTTTGGAGTTATGTTTCAAAAACTGTCATTTTGAGTGTGACCAATATGAGTTCAGTAAAATCTAATATTTGTATTTGTGATTCTTTCCAAAATACCTGATTCTGCTAAAACTCACATAAATTCAATATTAAAGGCTTTTTAAGACACATTTCATATTTGGTTTTGGAGTTATGATTATAAACCTTTCATATTTAGTATGACATTTGCACTGTAATATTGAATAAAAAAACTAACTTGTTTCTTTGCAAACCTTACAAAAGATCATTTTTCTAGTACAACTAACCAAAATACATATCTCTAGGCATTATTAGCCATTTTGCATGTGTTGTTTAGAAGTTATGTTTGAATACATTTTTATTGCTTTTTTCGCATTATCTCATGATTCTAAGAACATTATTGTCATATTGAGTAAAAAACAACTTTTTGCATTTGCAAGATTTAAAAAGGCATATGTTTCGAGTAAAACTCCCAAAGATGCATTATTTCAGGCATTAATAGCCATTTTTCATGTGTGGTGTAGGAGTTATGTTTAAATAACTGTCATATTGAGTGTTACAGTATACAGTCATATTGAGTAAAACCTCCTTTTTGTATTTGCAAACCATTGAAAAACAACTGTATCTAGTAAAACTCACATGTATTCAATATCACAGACATTTTTAGACATTTTGCACGTTTGGATTAGGAATTATGTTTGAATACATTTTTATTGCTTTGTTCGCATTATCTCAGGATTCTAAGTACATTACTGTCAAATTGAGTAACAAATCAAATTTTGTTTTTGCAAACCTTACCAAATGTTTTTTTCTGGAAAACTCTCGAAGATGCATTTCTTCAGGCATTATTAGACATTTTGCATGTGTATTTTTGGAGTTATGTTTCAAAAACTGTCATTTTGAGTGTGACCAATATGAGGCCAGTAAAATCTAATATTTGTATTTGTGATTCTTTCCAAAATACCTGATTCTGCTAAAACTCACATAAATTCAATATTAAAGGCTTTTTAAGACAAATTTCATATTTGGTTTTGGAGTTATGATTATAAACCTTTCATATTTAGGATGACAGTTACACTGTTAAATTGAATAAAAAAACTAACTTGTGTCTTTGCAAACCTTACAAAAGATCATATTTCTAGTACAACTAACAAAAAAACATATCTACAGGCATTATTAGCCATTTTGCATGTGTTGTTTAGAAGTTATGTTTGAATACATTTTTATTGCTTTTTTCGCATTATCTCAGGATTCTAAGACTATTATAGTCAAATTGAGTAAAAAACAACTTTTTGCATTTGCAAGATTTAAAAAAGCATATGTTTCGAGTAAAACTCCCAAAGATGCATTATTTCAGGCATTATTAGCCATTTTTCATGTGTGGTGTAGGAGTTATGTTTAAATAACTGTCATATTGAGTGTTACAGTATACAGTTATATTGAGTAAAACCTCATTTTTGTATTTGCAAACCATTGAAAAACAACTGTATCTAGTAAAACTCACATGTATTCAATATCACAGGCATTTTTAGACATTTTGCACGTTTGGATTAGGATTTATGTTTGAATACATTTGTATTGCTTTTTTCGCATTATCTCAGGATTCCAAGTACATGACTGTCAAATTGAGTAACAAATCAAATTTTGTTTTTGCAAACCTTACCAGATGGTTTTTTTTTTTCAGGAAAACTCTCGAAGATGCATTTCTTCAGGCATTATTAGACATTTTGCATGTGTATTTTTGGAGTTATGTTTCAAAAACTGTCATTTTGAGTGTGACCAATATGAGGCCAGTAAAATCTAATATTTGTATTTGTGATTCTTTCCAAAATACCTGATTCTGCTAAAACTCACATAAATTCAATATTAAAGGCTTTTTAAGACAAATTTCATATTTGGTTTTGGAGTTATGATTATAAACCTTTCATATTTAGGATGACAGTTACACTGTTATATTGAATAAAAAAACTAACTTGTGTCTTTGCAAACCTTACAAAAGATCATTTTTCTAGTACAACTAACCAAAATACATATCTCTAGGCATTATTAGCCATTTTGCATGTGTTGTTTAGAAGTTATGTTTGAATACATTTGTATTGCTTTTTTCGCATTATCTCAGGATTCTAAGACTATAATAGTCATATTGAGTAAAAAACTACTTTTTGCATTTGCAAGATTTAAAAAAGCATATGTTTCGAGTAAAACTCCCAAAGATGCATTATTTCAGGCATTATTAGCCATTTTTCATGTGTGGTGTAGGAGTTATGTTTAAATAACTGTCATATTGAGTGTTACAGTATACAGTCATAATGAGTAAAACCTCATTTTTGTATTTGCAAACCATTGAAAAACAACTGTATCTAGTAAAACTCACATGTATTCAATATCACAGGCATTTTTAGACATTTTGCACGTTTGGATTAGGAATTATGTTTGAATACATTTGTATTTCTTTTTTCGCATTATCTCAGGATTCTAAGTACATGACTGTCAAATTGAGTAACAAATCAAATTTTGTTTTTGCAAACCTTACCAGATGTTTTTTTTTTTTTCAGGAAAACTCTCGAAGATGCATTTCTTCAGGCATTATTAGACATTTTGCATGTGTATTTTTGGAGTTATGTTTCAAAAACTGTCATTTTGAGTGTGACCAATATGAGGCCAGTAAAATCTAATATTTGTATTTGTGATTCTTTCCAAAACACCTGATTCTGCTAAAACTCACATAAATTCAATATTAAAGGCTTTTTAAGACAAATTTCATATTTGGTTTTGGAGTTATGATTATAAACCTTTCATATTTAGGATAACAGTTACACTGTTAAATTGAATAAAAAAACTAACTTGTGTCTTTGCAAACCTTACAAAAGATCATATTTCTAGTACAACTAACAAAAAAACATATCTCTAGGCATTATTAGCCATTTTGCATGTGTTGTTTAGAAGTTATGTTTGAATACATTTGTATTGCTTTTTTCGCATTATCTCAGGAGTCTAAGACTATTATATTCATATTGACTAAAAAACTACTTTTTGAATTTGCAAGATTTAAAAAAGCATATGTTTCGAGTAAAACTCCCAAAGATGCATTATTTCAGGCATTATTAGCCATTTTTCATGTGTGGTGTAGGAGTTATGTTTAAATAACTGTCATATTGAGTGTTACAGTATACAGTCATATTGAGTAAAACCTCATTTTTGTATTTGCAAACCATTGAAAAACAACTGTATCTAGTAAAACTCACATGTATTCAATATCACAGGCATTTTTAGACATTTTGCACGTTTGGATTAGGAATTATGTTTGAATACATTTTAATTGCTTTTTTTCGCATTATCTCAGGATTCTAAGTACATTACTGTCAAATTGAGTAACAAATCAAATTTTGTTTTTGCAAACCTGACCAGATGTTTTTTTTTCTTCAGGAAAACTCTCGAAGATGCATTTCTTCAGGCATTATTAGACATTTTGCATGTGTATTTTTGGAGTTATGTTTCAAAAACTGTCATTTTGAGTGTGACCAATATGAGGCCAGTAAAATCTAATATTTGTATTTGTGATTCTTTCCAAAATACCTAATTCTGCTAAAACTTACATAAATTCAATATTAAAGGATTTTTTAAGACAAATGTCATATTTGGTTTTGGAGTTATGATTATAAACCTTTCATATTTAGTATGACAGTTACACTGTTATATTGAAAAAAAAAAATATAACTTGTGTCTTTGCAAACCTTACAAAAGATAATTTTTCTAGTACAACTAACAAAAAAACATATCTATAGGCATTATTAGCCATTTTGCATGTGTTGTTTAGAAGTTATGTTTGAATACATTTTTATTGCTTTTTTCGCATTATCTCAGGATTCTAAGACTATTATAGTCAAATTGAGTAAAAAACAACTTTTTGCATTTGCAAGATTTAAAAAAGCATATATTTCGAGTAAAACTCCCAAAGATGCATTATTTCAGGCATTATTAGCCATTTTTCATGTGTGGTGTAGGAGTTATGTTTAAATAACTGTCATATTGAGTGTTACAGTATACAGTTATATTGAGTAAAACCTCATTTTTGTATTTGCAAACCATTGAAAAACAACTGTATCTAGTAAAACTCACATGTATTCAATATCACAGGCATTTTTAGACATTTTGCACGTTTGGATTAGGATTTATGTTTGAATACATTTGTATTGCTTTTTTCGCATTATCTCAGGATTCCAAGTACATGACTGTCAAATTGAGTAACAAATCAAATTTTGTTTTTGCAAACCTTACCAGATGTTTTTTTTTTTTTCAGGAAAACTCTCGAAGATGCATTTCTTCAGGCATTATTAGACATTTTGCATGTGTATTTTTGGAGTTATGTTTCAAAAACTGTCATTTTGAGTGTGACCAATATGAGGCCAGTAAAATCTAATATTTGTATTTGTGATTCTTTCCAAAATACCTGATTCTGCTAAAACTCACATAAATTCAATATTAAAGGCTTTTTAAGACAAATTTCATATTTGGTTTTGGAGTTATGATTATAAACCTTTCATATTTAGGATGACAGTTACACTGTTATATTGAATAAAAAAACTAACTTGTGTCTTTGCAAACCTTACAAAAGATCATTTTTCTAGTACAACTAACCAAAATACATATCTCTAGGCATTATTAGCCATTTTGCATGTGTTGTTTAGAAGTTATGTTTGAATACATTTGTATTGCTTTTTTCGCATTATCTCAGGATTCTAAGACTATAATAGTCATATTGAGTAAAAAACTACTTTTTGCATTTGCAAGATTTAAAAAAGCATATGTTTCGAGTAAAACTCCCAAAGATGCATTATTTCAGGCATTATTAGCCATTTTTCATGTGTGGTGTAGGAGTTATGTTTAAATAACTGTCATATTGAGTGTTACAGTATACAGTCATATTGAGTAAAACCTCATTTTTGTATTTGCAAACCATTGAAAAACAACTGTATCTAGTAAAACTCACATGTATTCAATATCACAGGCATTTTTAGACATTTTGCACGTTTGGATTAGGAATTATGTTTGAATACATTTGTATTTCTTTTTTCGCATTATCTCAGGATTCTAAGTACATGACTGTCAAATTGAGTAACAAATCAAATTTTGTTTTTGCAAACCTTACCAGATGTTTTTTTTTTTTTCAGGAAAACTCTCGAAGATGCATTTCTTCAGGCATTATTAGACATTTTGCATGTGTATTTTTGGAGTTATGTTTCAAAAACTGTCATTTTGAGTGTGACCAATATGAGGCCAGTAAAATCTAATATTTGTATTTGTGATTCTTTCCAAAACACCTGATTCTGCTAAAACTCACATAAATTCAATATTAAAGGCTTTTTAAGACAAATTTCATATTTGGTTTTGGAGTTATGATTATAAACCTTTCATATTTAGGATAACAGTTACACTGTTAAATTGAATAAAAAAACTAACTTGTGTCTTTGCAAACCTTACAAAAGATCATATTTCTAGTACAACTAACAAAAAAACATATCTCTAGGCATTATTAGCCATTTTGCATGTGTTGTTTAGAAGTTATGTTTGAATACATTTTTATTGCTTTTTTCGCATTATCTCAGGAGTCTAAGACTATTATATTCATATTGACTAAAAAACTACTTTTTGAATTTGCAAGATTTAAAAAAGCATATGTTTCGAGTAAAACTCCCAAAGATGCATTATTTCAGGCATTATTAGCCATTTTTCATGTGTGGTGTAGGAGTTATGTTTAAATAACTGTCATATTGAGTGTTACAGTATACAGTCATATTGAGTAAAACCTCATTTTTGTATTTGCAAACCATTGAAAAACAACTGTATCTAGTAAAACTCACATGTATTCAATATCACAGGCATTTTTAGACATTTTGCACGTTTGGATTAGGAATTATGTTTGAATACATTTTAATTGCTTTTTTTCGCATTATCTCAGGATTCTAAGTACATTACTGTCAAATTGAGTAACAAATCAAATTTTGTTTTTGCAAACCTGACCAGATGTTTTTTTTTCTTCAGGAAAACTCTCGAAGATGCATTTCTTCAGGCATTATTAGACATTTTGCATGTGTATTTTTGGAGTTATGTTTCAAAAACTGTCATTTTGAGTGTGACCAATATGAGGCCAGTAAAATCTAATATTTGTATTTGTGATTCTTTCCAAAATACCTAATTCTGCTAAAACTTACATAAATTCAATATTAAAGGATTTTTTAAGACAAATGTCATATTTGGTTTTGGAGTTATGATTATAAACCTTTCATATTTAGTATGACAGTTACACTGTTATATTGAAAAAAAAGAAAACTAACTTGTGTCTTTGCAAACCTTACAAAAGATCATTTTTCTAGTACAACTAACCAAAATACATATCTCTAGGCATTATTAGCCATTTTGCATTTGTTGATTAGAAGTTATGTTTGAATACCTTTTTATTGCTTTTTTCACATTATCTCAGGATTCTAAGACTATTATAGTCATATTGAGTAAAAAACTACTTTTTGCATTTGCAAGATTTAAAAAAGCATATGTTTCAATTAAAACTCCCAAAGATGCATTATTTCAGGCATTATTAGCTATTTTTCATGTGTGGTGTAGGAGTTATGATTAAATAACTGTCATATTGAGTGTTACAGTATACAGTCATATTGAGTAAAACCTCATTTTTGTATTTGCAAACCATAGAAAAACAACTGTATCTAGTAAAACTCACATGTATTCAATATCACAGGCATTTTTAGACATTTTGCACGTTTGGATTAGGAAATATGTGTGAATACATTTTTATTGCTTTTTTCGCATTATCTCAGGATTCTAAGTACATTACTGTCAAATTGAGTAACAAATCAAATTTTGTTTTTGCAAACCTTACCAAATGTTTTTTTTCTGGAAAACTCTCGAAGATGCTTTTCTTCGGGCATTATTAGACATTTTGCATGTGTATTTTTGGAGTTATGTTTCAAAAACTGTCATTTTGAGTGTGACCAATATGAGGCCAGTAAAATCTAATATTTGTATTTGTGATTCTTTCCAAAATACCTGATTCTGCTAAAACTCACATAAATTCAATATTAGAGTTTTTTTTAAGACAAATTTCATATTTGGTTTTGGAGTTATGATTATAAACCTTTCATATTTAGTATGACAGTTACACTGTTATATTGAATAAAAAAACTAACTTGTGTCTTTGCAAACCTTGCAAAAGATCATTTTTCTAGTACAACTAACAAAAAAACATATCTCTAGGCATTATTAGCCCTTTTGCATGTGTTGTTTAGAAGTTATGTTTGAATACATTTTTATTGCTTTTTTCGCATTATCTCAGGATTCTAAGAACATTAGTGTCATATTGAGTAAAAACAACTTTTTGCATTTGCAAGATTTAAAAAAGCATATGTTTCGTGTGAAACTCCCAAAAATGCATTATTTCAGGCATTATTAGCCATTTTTCATGTGTGGTGTAGGAGTTATGTTTGAATAACTGTCATATTGAGTGTTACAGTATACAGTCATATTGAGTAAAACCTCATTTTTGTATTTGCAAACCATTGAAAAACAACTGTATCTAGTAAAACTCACATGTATTCAATATCACAGGCATTTTTAGACATTTTGCACGTTTGGATTAGGAATTATGTTTGAATACATTTTTATTGCTTTTTTCGCATTATCTCATGATTCTAAGTACATTACTGTCAAATTGACTAACAAATCAATTTTTTTTTTTGCAAACCTTACCAAATGTTTTTTTTCTGGAAAACTCTCGAAGATGCATTTCTTCAGGCATTATTAGACATTTTGCATGTGTATTTTTGGAGTTATGTTTCAAAAACTGTCATTTTGAGTGTGACCAATATGAGGCCAGTAAAATCTAATATTTGTATTTGTGATTCTTTCCAAAATACCTTATTCTGCTAAAACTCACATAAATTCAATATTGAAGGCTTTTTAAGACAAATTTCATATTTGGTTTTGGAGTTATGATTATAAACCTTTCATATTTAGTATGACAGTTACACTGTTATATTGAATAAAAAAACTAACTTGTGTCTTTGCAAACCTTACAAAAGATCATTTTTCTAGTACAACTAACAAAAAAACATATCTCTAGGCATTATTAGCCATTTTGCATGTGTTGTTTAGAAGTTATGTTTGAATACATTTTTATTGCTTTTTTCGCATTATCTCAGGATTCTAAGACTATTATAGTCATATTGAGTAAAAAACAACTTTTTGCATTTGCAAGATTTAAAAAAGCATATGTTTCGAGTAAAACTCCCAAAGATGCATTATTTCAGGCATTATTAGCCATTTTTCATGTGTGGTGTAGGAGTTATGTTTAAATAACTGTCATATTGAGTGTTACAGTATACAGTCATATTGAGTAAAACCTCATTTTTGTATTTGCAAACCATTGAAAAACAACTGTATCTAGTAAAACTCACATGTATTCAATATCACAGGCATTTTTAGATATTTTGCACGTTTGGATTAGGAATTATGTTTGAATACATTTTTATTGCTTTTTTCGCATTATCTCTGGAGTCTAAGTACATTACTGCCAAATTGAGTAACTAATCAAATTTTGTTTTTGCAAACCTTACCAAATGTTTTTTTTTTCAGGAAAACTCTCGAAGATCCATTTCTTCAGGCATTATTAGACATTTTGCATGTGTATTTTTGGAGTTATGTTTCAAAAACTGTCATTTTGAGTGTGACCAATATGAGGCCAGTAAAATCTAATATTTGTATTTGTGATTCTTTCCAAAATACCTGATTCTGCTAAAACTCACATAAATTCAATATTAAAAGCTTTTTAAGACACATTTCATATTTGGTTTTGGAGTTATGATTATAAACCTTCCATATTTAGTATGACAGTTACACAGTTATATTGAATAAAAAAAACTAACTTGTGTCTTTGCAAACCTTACAAAAGATAATTTTTCTAGTACAACTAACAAAAAAACATATCTCTAGGCTTTATTAGCCATTTTGCATGTGTTGTTTAGAAGTTATGTTTGAATACATTTGTATTTCTTTTTTCGCATTATCTCAGGATTCTAAGTACATGACTGTCAAATTGAGTAACAAATCAAATTTTGTTTTTGCAAACCTTACCAGATGTTTTTTTTTTTTCAGGAAAACTCTCGAAGATGCATTTCTTCAGGCATTATTAGACATTTTGCATGTGTATTTTTGGAGTTATGTTTCAAAAACTGTCATTTTGAGTGTGACCAATATGAGGCCAGTAAAATCTAATATTTGTATTTGTGATTCTTTCCAAAATACCTGATTCTGCTAAAACTCACATAAATTCAATATTAAAGGCTTTTTAAGACAAATTTCATATTTGGTTTTGGAGTTATGATTATAAACCTTTCATATTTAGTATGACAGTTACACTGTTATATTGAAAAAAATATATATAACTTGTGTCTTTGCAAACCTTACAAAAGATAATTTTTCTAGTACAACTAACCAAAATACATATCTCTAGGCATTATTAGCCATTTTGCATTTGTTGTTTAGAAGTTATGTTTGAATACCTTTTTATTGATTTTTTCACATTATCTCAGGATTCTAAGACTATTATAGTCATATTGAGTAAAAAACTACTTTTTGCATTTGCAAGATTTAAAAAAGCATATGTTTCAAGTAAAACTCCCAAAGATGCATTATTTCAGGCATTATTAGCTATTTTTCATGTGTGGTGTAGGAGTTATGTTTAAATAACTGTCATATTGAGTGTTACAGTATACAGTCATATTGAGTAATTTGTATTTGCAAACCATAGAAAAACAACTGTATCTAGTAAAACTCACATGTATTCAATATCACAGGCATTTTTAGACATTTTGCACGTTTGGATTAGGAATTATGTTTGAATACATTTTTATTGCTTTTTTCGCATTATCTCTGGAGTCTAAGTACATTACTGTCAAATTGAGTAACAAATCAAATTTTGTTTTTGCAAACCTTACCAAATGTTTTTTTTTTCAGGAAAACTCTCGAAGATCCATTTCTTCAGGCATTATTAGACATTTTGCATGTGTATTTTTGGAGTTATGTTTCAAAAACTGTCATTTTGAGTGTGACCAATATGAGGCCAGTAAAATCTAATATTTGTATTTGTGATTCTTTCCAAAATACCTGATTCTGCTAAAACTCACATAAATTCAATATTATAGGTTTTTTAAGACACATTTCATATTTGGTTTTGGAGTTATGATTATAAACCTTTCATATTTAGTATGACAGTTACATTGTTATATTGAAAAAAAAAACTAACTTGTGTCTTTGCAAACCTTACAAAAGATCATTTTTCTAGTACAACTAACCAAAATACATATCTCTAGGCATTATTAGCCATTTTGCATTTGTTGTTTAGAAGTTATGTTTGAATACATTTGTATTGCCTTTTTCGCATTATCTCAGGATTCTAAGACTATTATAGTCATATTGAGTAAAAAACTACTTTTTGCATTTGCAAGATTTAAAAAAGCCTATGTTTCGAGTAAAACTCCCAAAGATGCATTATTTCAGGCATTATTAGCCATTTTTCATGTGTGGTGTAGGAGTTATGTTTAAATAACTGTCATATTGAGTGTTACAGTATACAGTCATATTGCGTAAAACCTAATTTTTGTATTTGCAAACCATTGAAAAACAACTGTATCTAGTAAAACTCACATGTATTCAATATCACAGACATTTTTAGATATTTTGCACGTTTGGATTAGGAATTATGTTTGAATACATTTTTATTGCTTTTTTCGCATTATCTCTGGAGTCTAAGTACATTACTGCCAAATCGAGTAACAAATCAAATTTTGTTTTTGCAAACCTTACCAAATGTTTTTTTTTTGCAGGAAAACTCTCGAAGATCCATTTCTTCAGGCATTATTAGACATTTTGCATGTGTATTTTTGGAGTTATGTTTCAAAAACTGTCATTTTGAGTGTGACCAATATGAGGCCAGTAAAATCTAATATTTGTATTTGTGATTCTTTCCAAAATACCTGATTCTGCTAAAACTCACATAAATTCAATATTAAAGGTTTTTTAAGACACATTTCATATTTGGTTTTGGAGTTATGATTATAAACCTTTCATATTTAGTATGACAGTTACATTGTTATATTGAAAAAAAAACCTAACTTGTGTCTTTGCAAACCTTACAAAAGATCATTTTTCTAGTACAACTAACCAAAATACATATCTCTAGGCATTATTAGCCATTTTGCATTTGTTGTTTAGAAGTTATGTTTGAATACATTTGTATTGCCTTTTTCGCATTATCTCAGGATTCTAAGACTATTATAGTCATATTGAGTAAAAAACTACTTTTTGCATTTGCAAGATTTAAAAAAGCCTATGTTTCGAGTAAAACTCCCAAAGATGCATTATTTCAGGCATTATTAGCCATTTTTCATGTGTGGTGTAGGAGTTATGTTTAAATAACTGTCATATTGAGTCTTACAGTATACAGTCATATTGCGTAAAACCTCATTTTTGTATTTGCAAACCATTGAAAAACAACTGTATCTAGTAAAACTCACATGTATTCAATATCACAGGCATTTTTAGACATTTTGCACGTTTGGATTAGGAATTATGTTTGAATACATTTTTATTGCTTTTTTCGCATTATCTCAGGATTCTAAGTACATTACTGTCAAATTGAGTAACAAATCAAATTTTGTTTTTGCAAACCTTACCAAATGTTTTTTTTCTGGAAAACTCTCGAAGATGCATTTCTTCAGGAATTATTAGACATTTTGCATGTGTATTTTTGGAGTTATGTTTCAAAAACTGTCATTTTGAGTGTGACCAATATGAGGCCAGTAAAATCTAATATTTGTATTTGTGATTCTTTCCAAAATACCTGATTCTGCTAAAACTCACATAAATTCAATATTAAAGGCTTTTTAAGACAAATTTCATATTTGGTTTTGGAGTTATGATTATAAACCTTCCATATTTAGTATGACAGTTACACAGTTATATTGAATAAAAAAAACTAACTTGTGTCTTTGCAAACCTTACAAAAGATCATTTTTCTAGTACAACTAACAAAAAAACATATCTCTAGGCATTATTAGCCATTTTGCATGTGTTGTTTAGAAGTTATGTTTGAATACATTTTTATTGCTTTTTTCGCATTATCTCAGGATTCTAAGACTATAATAGTCATATTGAGTAAAAAACAACTTTTTACATTTGCAAGATTTAAAAAAGCATATGTTTCGAGTAAAACTCCCAAAGATGCATTATTTCAGGCATTATTAGCCATTTTTCATGTGTGGTGTAGGAGTTATGTTTAAATAACTGTCATATTGAGTGTTACAGTATACAGTCATATTGAGTAAAACCTCATTTTTGTATTTGCAAACCATTGAAAAACAACTGTATCTAGTAAAACTCACATGTATTCAATATCACAGGCATTTTTAGACATTTTGCACGTTTGGATTAGGAATTATGTTTGAATACATTTTTATTGTTTTTTCGCATTATCTCAGGATTCTAAGTACATTACTGTCAAATTGAGTAACAAATCAAATTTTGTTTTTGCAAACCTTACCAGATGTTTTTTTTTTCAGGAAAACTCTCGAAGATATATTTCTTCAGGCATTATTAGACATTTTGCATGTGTATTTTTGGAGTTATGTTTCAAAAACTGTCATTTTGAATGTGACCAATATGAGGCCAGTAAAACCTAATATTTGTATTTGTGATTCTTTCCAAAATACCTGATTCTGCAAAAACTTACATAAATTTAATATTAAAGGCTTTTTAAGACAAATGTCATATTTGGTTTTGCAGTTATGATTATAAACCTTTCATATTTAGTATGACAGTTACACTGTTATATTGAATAAAAAAACTAACTTGTGTCTTTGCAAACCTTACAAAAGATCATTTTTCTAGTACAACTAACAAAAAAACATATCTCTAGCTATCATTAGCCATTTTGGATGTGTTGTTTAGAAGTTATGTTTTAATACATTTTTATTGCTTTTTTCGCATTATCTCAGGATTCCAAGAACATTATTGTCATATTGAATAAAACAACAATTTTTTGCATTGCAAAGATTTAAAAAAGCAATCGTTTCGAGTAAAACTCCCAAAGATGCATTATTTCAGGCATTATTAGCCATGTGTGGTGTAGGAGTTATGTTAAAAATAACTGTCATATTGAGTGTTACAGTATACAGTCATATTGAGTAAAACCTAATTTTTGATTTTGCAAACCATAGAAAATCAACTGTATCTAGTAAAACTCACATGGATTCAATATCACAGGCATTTTTAGACATTTTGCACGTTTGGATTAGGAATTATGTTGGAATACATTTTTATTGCTCTTTTTGCATTATCTCAGGATTTTAAGTATATTACTGTCAAATTGGGTAAAATTTTTATTTTTGTTTTTGCAACCCTTACAAAATGTTTTTTTTATCCAGTAAAACTCACAAAGATACATTTCTTCAGGCATTTTTTTGTAATTTTGCATGTGTATTTTTGGAGATAGGGTTCAAAAACTGTCTTATTGAGTGTGACCAATGTGAGGCAAGTAAAACAATTTTTTTGTATTTGTGAACCTTTCCAAAATACTTAATTCAGGTAAAACTCACATAAGGTCAACATTACGGGCTTTTTTAGACAGATTTCATGTTTGGTTTTGGAGTTATGTTTATTAACCTTTCATATTTAGTATGACAGTTTTACTGTTATATTGAATAAAAAAAACTAACTTTTATCTTTGCAAACACTGTAGAAATCAATTTTGTAAAACAACGGTCATTTACTGGCAGCTACGGCTGCCAAACAAAAACCATAAAACTAAAGTAAAACATTGTAAACCAAATAATGATCAAAAATATTATATTTACAGATATTTTCATGAAACGTTTTGGGGTGAAATATCATAATTTTACATATTTTTACTAAATTATTAAGATCAACCACCTTTAATAAAGTGACGATGCAAACAGTTCTGCAGAAAAATACCTTTATTCTAAAGAGTTTTTCCGAATTATTACAATCAACCACCTTTAGTGAAGTGACAATGCTGGCGGTTCCTCAGAAAAATACCATTGTTTTACAGGTTTTTTCTGAATAGTTAGGATCAGGGGTGTCTCATTGACTTTAGTGGGGGGCCACTGGATGCAGGAACTTGATGCAAAGTGGATTCACCTTGCATGAATGGCTACCCCACCCTAGCAACATACTTACTGATCCTACCATTTCACTGTGAGAATTTTACCGACCCTCATGTAGGATTGACCCAAAGTCTGGCCGGGTGACTTTTTATACGCTCATTCACCAAATCATTAGCATGCCTACTGATGAGTGTGATGTGCACGGTATTGTCATGCATGTGATAGTGACTGCTAGACATACTTGGTCAACAGCCACACAGGTCACACTGCTGGTGGCTGTACAAACAACTTTAACACTGTTACAAATATGCACCACACTGTGAATCCACATCGAACAAGAATGATAAACACATTTCAGGAAAACATCCTCACTGTAACAAAACATAAAAACAACATAACATAACAAATACCCACAAGCCCATGCAGCGCTGACTCTTCCGGGCTACACCCCTGCTACCACCCAACCCCGCGCCCCAAAACATCACCGCCCCCCTCCGTGCTTTGGTTGAGCTGGGCGGGGTTAGGTGGTGGGGGTGTATATTGTAACACATGGAATACTGGGTATTGTTTCTGTTGTGTTAATGTTGTGTTACGGTGAAGATGTTCTCCTGAAATGTGTTTGTCATTCTTGTTTGATGTGGCTCCACAATGTGGCGCATATTTGTAACATTGTTAAAGTTGTTTGTACGGCCACCGTCAGTGTGATCTGTAAGGCTATTGACTGTTGATTAAGTATGTCTTGCAGTCACTCATGTATGTCATATTACAGGGAAAAAAATGTAAATGTTAGTTTGAGCATAAACCTTTTATAAGAGGCTACATATATTTTTCTCATTGAATGTGAGAATACACATAAATATTAAAAAAAAAAAATTTACCTTAAAATTACATTAACATTACAAAACATTTCTTTTTGTTTTTGCAACCCTTACAAAATGTTTTTTTTTATCCAGTAAAACTCAAAAAGATACATTTCTTCAGGCATTTTTTTGTAATTTTGCATGTGTATTTTTGGAGATAGGGTTCAAAAACTGTCTTATTGAGTGTGACCAATGTAAGGCCAGTAAAACCAAATTTTTGTATTTGTGAACCTTTCCAAAATACCTAATTCAGGTAAAACTCACATAAAGTCAATATTACAGGCTTTTTTAGACAGATTTCATGTTTGGTTTTGGAGTTATGTTTATTAACCTTTCATATTTAGTATGACAGTTTTACTGTTATATTGAATACAAAAAACTAAATTTTATCTTTGCAAACACTGTAAAAATAAATTTTGTAAAAAAACGGTCATTTACTGGCAGCGACGGCTGCCAAACAAAAACCATAAAACTAAAGTAAAACATTGTAAACCAAATAATGATCAAAAATATTATATTTACAGAAATTTTCATGAAACGTTTTGGGGTGAAATATCGTAATTTTACAGATTTTTACTAAATTATTAAGATCAACCACCTTTAATAAAGTGACGATGCAAACAGTTCTGCAGAAAAATACCTTTATTCTAAAGAGTTTTTCCAAATTATTACGATCAACCACCTTTAGTGAAGTGACAATGCTGGCGATTCCACAGAAAAATACCATTGTTTAACAGATTTTTTCTGAATTTTTGGATCATGGGTGTCTAATTGACTTTAGCGGGGGGCCACTGGATGCAGGAAACTGATACAAAGTGGGTTAACCTTGCATGAATGGCTATCCCACCCTAGCGACATACTTACCATTCCTATCATTTCACCACGAGAATTTCACTGACCCTCATGTAGGGTTGACTCAAAATTTGGCCCGGCGAATATGCCACGTAATACCGTGGTGGGTTTTATTGAATGCTCATTCATCAAATCATCAGCGTGCCAATTGAGGCATGTGATGAGCACGGTTTCGTCGTTCATTTGGAAAGTGACTGCAAAATATACTTGGTCAACAGCCACACAGGTCACACTGACGGTGGCTGTACAAACAACTTTAACACTGTTACAAATATGCACCACACTGTGAACCCACATCGAACAAGAATGATAAACACATTTCAGGAAAACATCCTCACTGTAATAAAACATAAAAACAACATAAAAAATACCCAGAAGCCCAAGCAGCGCTGACTCTTCCGGGCTACAATCCCGCTACCACCCAACCCCGTGCCCCAAAACATCACCGCCCCCCTCCGTGCGTTGGTTGAGCTGGGCGGGGTTAGGTGGTGGGGGTGTATATTGTAACACATGGAATTCTAGGAATTGTTTCTGTTGTGTTAATGTTGTGTTACGGTGACGAGGTTCTCCTGAAATGTGTTTGTCAGTCTTGATTGATGTGGCTCCACAGTGTGGTGCATATTTGTAACATTGTTGAAGTTGTTTGTACGGCCACCGTCAGTATGATCTGTACGGCTGTTGACTGTTGATTAAGAATCTCTTGCAGTATTTCATGTACGTCATATTACAGTTTGAGCATACACCTTTTATAAGAGGCTACATATATTTTTCGACTTGAATGTGAAAATACACCTAAATATTGAAAACAATTGATTTACCTTAAATTTACATATAAAACTGTTAGATTGTTAGTATGAACAAATACTTTCATATAACAAGCTACATATTTAATTAAAGTTAATTACTGTAATTTTACATGAAATTGAAAGTAATTTGAGAAAACAGAAAATAATATGTATAAATAATTTGGTATTTTTCTGTAAAAAAAAAAAGGAATATACATAGTTTGTCATTACTGGCATATTACTTAAAATAACAGGCGTTTTTTTAATTTACAGATAATGTCTTCAATTCTACAGATTTATAACCTATTTAAAAAAATTGAAAAATTATAGTAAAAATTTAGAGTAAACTAACCATACAAATAGGATTTTTTTTTCCAAGTGAGCCCTACAAAATATCATTTTTCTACTACAACTAACAAAGATACATATCTCTAGGAATTATTAGCCGTTTTGCATGTGTTGTTTAAAAGTTATGTTTGTAAACTTTTGTATTGCTTTTTCGCATTATCTCAGGATTCTAAGAACATAATAGTCATATTGAGTAAAAAATACTTTTTGCATTTGCAAGATTTAAAAAAGCATATGTTCCGAGTAAAACTCCCAAAGATGCATTATTTCAGGCATTATTAGCCATTTTTCATGTGTGGTGTAGGAGTTATGTTTAAATAACTCTCATATTGAGTGTTACAGTATACAGTCATATTGGGTAAAACCTAAATTTCTATTTGCAAACCATAGAAAAACAACTGTACTATAGTAAAACTCACATGTATTCAATATCACAGGCATTTTTAGACATTTTGCACGTTTGGATTAGGAATTATGTTGGAATACATTTTTATTGCTTTTTTCGCATTATCTCAGGATTCTAAGTACATTACTGTCAAATTGTGTAACAAATCAAATTTTGTTTATGCAAACCTTACCAAAAGTTTTTTTTTCTGGAAAACTCTCGAAGATGCATTTCTTCAGGCATTATTAGACATTTTGCATGTGTATTTTTGGAGTTATGTTTCAAAAACTGTCATTTTGAGTGTGACCAATATGAGGCCAGTAAAATCTAATATTTGTATTTGTGATTTGTTCCAAAATACCTGATTCTGCTAAAACTCACATAAATTCAATATTAAAGGCTTTTTAAGACAAATTTCATATTTGGTTTTGGAGTTATGATTATAAACCTTTCATATTTAGTATGACAGTTACACTGTTATATTGAATAAAAAAAACTAATTTGTGTCTTTGCAAACCTTACAAAAGATCATTTTTCTAGTACAACTAACAAAAAAACATATCTCTAGGCATTATTAGCCATTTTGCATGTGTTGTTTAGAAGTTATGTTTGAATACATTTTTATTGCTTTTTTCGCATTATCTCAGGATTCTAAGACTATTATAGTCATATTGAGTAAAAAACTACTTTTTGCATTTGCAAGATTTAAAAAAGCATATGTTTCGAGTAAAACTCCCAAAGATGCATTATTTCAGGCATTATTAGCCATTTTTCATGTGTGGTGTAGGAGTTTGTTTAAATAAATGGCATATTGAGTGTTACAGTATACAGTCATATTGACTAAAACTTCATTTTTGTATTTGTAAACCATAGAAAAACAACTGTATCTAGTAAAACTCACATGTATTCAATATCACAGGCATTTTTAGACATTTTGCACGTTTGGATTAGGAATTATGTTTGAATACATTTTTATTGCTTTTTTCGCATTATCTCAGGATTCTAAGTACATTACTGTCAAATTGAGTAACAAATCAAATTTTGTTTTTGCAAACCTTACCAAATGTTTTTTTTTTCAGGAAAACTCTCGAAGATGCATTTCTTCAGGCATTATTAGACATTTTGCATGTGTATTTTTGGAGTTATGTTTCAAAAACTGTCATTTTGAGTGTGACCAATATGAGGCCAGTACAATCTAATATTTGTATTTGTGATTCTTTCCAAAATACCTGATTCTGCTAAAACTTACATAAATTCAATGTTAAAGGCTTTTTAAGACAAATTTCATATTTGGTTTTGGAGTTATGATTATAAACCTTTCATATTTAGTATGACAGTTACACTGTTATATTGAATAAAAAAACTAACTTGTGTCTTTGCAAACCTTACAAAAGATCATTTTTCTAGTACAACTAACAAAAAAACATATCTCTAGGCATTATTAGCCATTTTGCATGTGTTGTTTAGAAGTTATGTTTGAATACATTTTTATTGCTTTTTTCGCATTATCTCAGGATTCTAAGACTATTATAGTCATATTGAGTAAAAAACTACTTTTTGCATTTGCAAGATTTAAAAAAGCATATGTTTCGAGTAAAACTCCCAAAGATGCATTATTTCAGGCATTATTAGCCATTTTTCATGTGTGGTGTAGGAGTTATGTTTAAATAACTCTCATATTGAGTGTTACAGTATACAGTCATATTGAGTAAAACCTCATTTTTGTATTTGCAAACCATTGAAATACAACTGTATCTAGTAAAACTCACATGTATTCAATATCACAGGCATTTTTAGACATTTTGCACATTTGGATTAGGAATTATGTTTGAATACATTTTTATTGCTTTTTTCGCATTATCTCAGGATTCCAAGTACATTACTGTGAAATTGAGTAACAAATCAAATTTTGTTTTTGCAAACCTTACCAAATGTTTTTTTTTTCCAGGAAAACTCTCGAAGATGCATTTCTTCAGGCATTATTAGACATTTTGCATGTGTATTTTTGGAGTTATGTTTCAAAAACTGTCATTTTGAGTGTGACCAATATGAGGCCAGCAAAACCTAATTTTTGTATTTGTGATTCTTTCCAAAATACCCAATTCTGGTAAAACTCACATAAATTCAATATTAAAGGCTTTTTAAGACGAATTAATGTTTTGTTTTGGAGATAAGATTAAAAACCTTTCATATTTAGTATGACAGTGACACTGTTATATTGAATAAAAAAACAAACTTTTGTCTTTGTGAACCTTACAAAATATAATTTTTCTTGTGCAACTAACAAAAATATATATCTCTAGGCATTATTAGCCATTTTGCATGTGTTGTTTAGAAGTTATGTTTGAATACATTTTTATTGCTTTTTTCGCATTATCTCAGGATTCTAAGAACATTATTGTCATATTGAGTAAAAAACTAATTTTTTCTATTTGCAAAATTTATAAAAGCATATGTTTCGAGTAAAACTCCCAAAGATGCATTATTTCAGGCATTATTAGCCATTTTTCATGTGTGGTGTAGGAGTTATGTTTAAATAACTGTCATATTGAGTGTTACAGTATACAGTCATATTGAGTAAAACCTCATTTTTGTATTTGCAAACCATTGAAAAACAACTGTATCTAGTAAAACTCACATGTATTCAATATCACAGGCATTTTTAGACATTTTGCACGTTTGGATTAGGAAATATGTTGGAATACATTTGTATTGCTTTTTTCGCATTATCTAAGAATTCTAAATACATTACCGTGACATTGAGTAAAACATTACTCTTTGTTTTTGCAAACCGTAACAAATGTTTTTTTTTTCAGGAGAACTCTCAAAGATGCAGTTCTTTAGATATTATTAGACATTTTGCCTGTGTATTTTTGGAGTTATGTTTCAAAAACTGTCATTTTGAGTGTGATCAATATGAGGCCAGTAAAACCTAGTTTTTGTATTTGTGATTCTTTCCAAAATACCCGATTCTGGTAAAATTCACATACATTCAATATTAAAGGCTTTTTAAGACAAATTAATGTTTGGTTTTGGAGTTATATTTATAAACCTTTCATATTTAGTATGACAATTACACTGTTATTTTGAATAAAAAAACTAACTTGTGTCTTTGTGAACCTTACAAAATATCATTTTTCTAGTACAACTATCAAAAATACACATCTATAGGAATTATTAGACATTTTGCATGTGGTGTTTACAAGTTATGTTTGAATACATTTTTATTGCTTTTTTCGCATTATCTCAGGATTCTAAGAACATTATTGTCATATTGAGTAAAAAACTACTTTTTGCATTTGAAAGATTTAAAAAAGCATATGTTTCGAGTAAAACTCCCAAAGATGCATTATTTCAGGCATTATTAGCCATTTTTCGTGTGTGGTGTAGGAGTTATGTTTAAATAACTGTCATATTGAGTGTTACAGTATACAGTCATATTGAGTAAAACCTCATTTTTGTATTTGCAAACCATTGAAAAACAACTGTATCTAGTAAAACTCACATGTATTCAATATCACAGGCATTTTTAGACATTTTGCACGTTTGGATTAGGAATTATGTTTGAATACATTTTTATTGCTTTTTTCGCATTATCTCAGGATTCTAAGTACATTACTGTCAAATTGAGTAACAAATCAAATTTTGTTTTTGCAAACCTTACCAGATGTTTTTTTTTTCAGGAAAACTCTCGAAGATATATTTCTTCAGGCATTATTAGACATTTTGCATGTGTATTTTTGGAGTTATGTTTCAAAAACTGTCATTTTGAATGTGACCAATATGAGGCCAGTAAAACCTAATATTTGTATTTGTGATTCTTTCCAAAATACCTGATTCTGCAAAAACGTACATAAATTTAATATTAAAGGCTTTTTAAGACAAATTTCATATTTGGTTTTGCAGTTATGATTATAAACCTTTCATATTTAGTATGACAGTTACACTGTTATATTGAATAAAAAAACTAACTTGTGTCTTTGCAAACCTTACAAAAGATCATTTTTCTAGTACAACTAAAAAAATACATATCTCTAGGCATTATTAGCCATTTTGCATGTGTTGTTTAGAAGTTATGTTTGAATACATTTTTATTGCTTTTTTCGCATTATCTCAGGATTCTAAGACTATTATAGTCATATTGAGTAAAAAACTACTTTTTGCATTTGCAAGATTTAAAAAAGCATATGTTTCGAGTAAAACTCCCAAAGATGCATTATTTCAGGCATTATTAGCCATTTTTCATGTGTGGTGTAGGAGTTATGTTTAAATAACTGTCATATTGAGTGTTACAGTATACAGTCATATTGAGTAAAACCTCATTTTTGTATTTGCAAACCATCGAAAAACAACTGTATCTAGTAAAACTCACATGTATTCAATATCACAGGCATTTTTAGACATTTTGCACGTTTGGATTAGGAATTATGTTTGAATACATTTTTATTGCTTTTTTCGCATTATCTCAGGATTCTAAGTATAGTACTGTCAAATTGAGTAACAAATAAATTTTGTTTTTGCAAACCTTACCAAATTTTTTTTTTCTGGAAAACTCTCGAAGATGCATTTCTTCAGGCATTATTAGACATTTTGCATGTTTATTTTTGGAGTTATGTTTCAAAAACTGTCATTTTGAGTGTGACCAATATGAGGCCAGTAAAATATAATATTTGTATTTGTGATTCTTTCCAAAATACCTGATTCTGCTAAAACGTACATACATTTAATATTAAAGGCTTTTTAAGACAAATGTCATATTTGGTTTTGGAGTTATGATTATAAACCTTTCATATTTAGTATGACAGTTACACTTTTATATTGAATAAAAAAACTAACTTGTGTCTTTGCAAACCTTACAAAAGATCATTTTTCTAGTACAACTAACAAAAAAACATATCTCTAGGCATTATTAGCCATTTTGCATGTGTTGTTTAGAAGTTATGTTTGAATACATTTTTATTGCTTTTTTCGCATTATCTCAGGATTCTAAGACTATTATAGTCATATTGAGTAAAAAACAACTTTTTGCATTTGCAAGATTTAAAAAAGCATATGTTTCGAGTAAAATTCCCAAAGATGCATTATTTCAGGCATTATTAGCCATTTTTCATGTGTGGTGTAGGAGTATTTGTTTAAATAACTGTCATATTGAGTGTTACAGTATACAGTTATGTTGAGTAAAACCTCATTTTTGTATTAGCAAACCATTGAAAAACAACTGTATCTAGTAAAACTCACATGTATTCAATATCACAGGCATTTTTAGACATTTTGCACGTTTGGATTAGGAATTATGTTTGAATACATTTTTATTGCTTTTTTCGCATTATCTCAGGATTCTAAGTATAGTACTGTCAAATTGAGTAACAAATAAATTTTGTTTTTGCAAACCTTACCAAATGTTTTTTTTCTGGAAAACTCTCGAAGATGCATTTCTTCAGGCATTATTAGACATTTTGCATGTTTATTTTTGGAGTTATGTTTCAAAAACTGTCATTTTGAGTGTGACCAATATGAGGCCAGTAAAACCTAATATTTGTATTTGTGATTCTTTCCAAAATACCTGATTATGAAAAAACTTACATAAATTCAATATTAAAGGCTTTTTAAGACAAATGTCATATTTGGTTTTGGAGTTATGATTATAAACCTTTCATATTTAGTATGACAGTTACACTGTTATATTGAATAAAAAAACTAACTTGTGTCTTTGCAAACCTTACAAAAGATCATTTTTCTAGTACAACTAAAAAAATACATATCTCTAGGCATTATTAGCCATTTTGCATGTGTTGTTTAGAAGTTATGTTTGAATACATTTTTATTGCTTTTTTCGCATTATCTCAGGATTCTAAGACTTTTATAGTCATATTGAGTAAAAAACTACTTTTTGCATTTGCAAGATTTAAAAAAGCATATGTTTCGAGTAAAACTCCCAAAGATGCATTATTTCAGGCATTATTAGCCATTTTTCATGTGAGGTGTAGGAGTTATGTTTAAATAACTGTCATATTGAGTGTTACAGTATACAGTTATATTGAGTAAAACCTCATTTTTGTATTTGCAAACCATTGAAAAACAACTGTATCTAGTAAAACTCACATGTATTCGATATCACAGGCATTTTTAGACATTTTGCACGTTTGGATTAGGAATTATGTTTGAATACATTTGTATTGCTTTTTTCGCATTATCTCAGAATTCTAAGTACATTACTGTCAAATTGAGTAACAAATCAAATTTTGTTTTTGCAAACCTTACCAAATGTTTTTTTTTCAGGAAAACTCTCGAAGATGCATTTCTT
Source organism: Nerophis ophidion (assembly GCF_033978795.1). Classification (NCBI taxonomy): domain Eukaryota; kingdom Metazoa; phylum Chordata; class Actinopteri; order Syngnathiformes; family Syngnathidae; genus Nerophis; species Nerophis ophidion. Next base: position 130,360 of record NW_026907071.1, on the reverse strand, counting down.
CAGGCATTATTAGATATTTTGCATGTGTATTTTTGGAGTTATGTTTCAAAAACTGTCATTTTGAGTGTGACCAATATGAGACCAGTGAAATATAATATTTGTATTTGTGATTCTTTCCAAAATACCTTATTCTGCTATAAACCTTTCATATTTAGTATGACAGTTACACTGTTATATTGAATAAAAAAACTAACTTTTGTCTTTGCAAACCTTACAAAAGATAATTTTTCTAGTACAACTAACAAAAAAACATATCTCTAGGCATTATTAGCCATTTTGCATGTGTTGTTTAGAAGTTATGTTTGAATACATTTGTATTGCTTTTTTCGCATTATCTCAGGATTCTAAGACTATTATAGTCATATTGAGTAAAAAACTACTTTTTGCATTTGCAAGATTTAAAAAAGCATTTGTTTCGAGTAAAACTCCCAAAGATGCATTATTTCAGGCATTATTAGCCATTTTTCATGTGTGGTGTAGGAGTTATGTTTAAATAACTGTCATATTGAGTGTTACAGTATACAGTCATATTGAGTAAAACCTCATTTTTGTATTTGCAAACCATTGAAAAACAACTGTATCTAGTAAAACTCACATGTATTCAATATCACAGGCATTTTTAGACATTTTGCACGTTTGGATTAGGAATTATGTTTGCTTTTTTCGCATTACCTCAGGATTCTAAGTACATTACTGTCAAATTGAGTAACAAATCAACTTTTGTTTTTGCAAACCTTACCAGATGTTTTTTTTTTTCAGGAAAACTCTCGGAGATATATTTTTTCAGGCATTATTAGACATTTTGCATGTGTATTTTTGGAGTTATGTTTCAAAAACTGTCATTTTGAGTGTGACCAATATGAGGCCAGTAAAACCTAATATTTGTATTTGTGATTCTTTCCAAAATACCTGATTCTGAAAAAACTTACATAAATTCAATATTAAAGGCTTTTTAAGACAAATGTCATATTTGGTTTTGGAGTTATGATTATAAACCTTTCATATTTAGTATGACAGTTGCACTGTTATATTGAATAAAAAAACTAACTTGTGTCTTTGCAAACCTTACAAAAGATCATTTTTCTAGTACAACTAACAAAAATACATATCTCTAGGCATTATTAGCCATTTTGCATGTGTTGTTTAGAAGTTATGTTTGAATACATTTTTATATCTTTTTTCGCATTATCTCAGGATTCTAAGACTATTATAGTCATATTGAGTAAAAAATTACTTTTTGCATTTCCAAGATTTAAAAAAGCATTTGTTTCGAGTAAAACTCCCAAAGATGCATTATTTCAGGCATTATTAGCCATTTTTCATGTGTGGTGTAGGAGTTATGTTTAAATAACTGTCATATTGAGTGTTACAGTATACAGTCATATTGAGTAAAACCTCATTTTTGTATTTGCAAACCATTGAAAAACAACTGTATCTAGTAAAACTCACATGTATTCAATATCACAGGCATTTTTAGAAATTTTGCACGTTTGGATTAGGAATTATGTTTGAATACATTTGTATTGCTTTTTTCGCATTACCTCAGGATTCTAAGTACATTACTGTCAAATTGAGTAACAAATCAAATTTTGTTTTTGCAAACCTTACCAGATGTTTTTTTTTTTCAGGAAAACTCTCGAAGATATATTTCTTCAGGCATTATTAGACATTTTGCATGTGTATTTTTGGAGTTATGTTTCAAAAACTGTCATTTTGAGTGTGACCAATATGAGGCCAGTAAAACCTAATATTTGTATTTGTGATTCTTTCCAAAATACCTGATTCTGAAAAAACTTACATAAATTCAATATTAAAGGCTTTTTAAGACAGATTTCATATTTGGTTTTGGAGTTATGATTATAAACCTTTCATATTTAGTATGACAGTTACACTGTTATATTGAATAAAAAAACTAACTTGTGTCTTTGCAAACCTTACAAAAGATAATTTTTCTAGTACAACTAAAAAAATACATATCTCTAGGCATTATTAGCCATTTTGCATGTGTTGTTTAGAAGATATGTTTGAATACATTTTTATTGCTTTTTTCGAATTATCTCAGGATTCTAAGACTATTATAGTCATATTGAGTAAAAAACTACTTTTTGCATTTGCAAGATTTAAAAAAGCATATGTTTCGAGTAAAACTCCCAAAGATGCATTATTTCAGGCATTATTAGCCATTTTTCATGTGTGGTGTAGGAGTTATGTTTAAATAACTGTCATATTGAGTGTTACAGTATACAGTCATATTGAGTAAAACCTCATTTTTGTATTTGCAAACCATCGAAAAACAACTGTATCTAGTAAAACTCACATGTATTCAATATCACAGGCATTTTTAGACATTTTGCACGTTTGGATTAGGAATTATGTTTGAATACATTTTTATTGCTTTGTTCGCATTATCTCAGGATTCTAAGTACATTACTGTCAAATTGAGTAACAAATAAATTTTGTTTTTGCAAACCTTACCAAATTTTTTTTTTCTGGAAAACTCTCGAAGATGCATTTCTTCAGGCATTATTAGACATTTTGCATGTGTATTTTTGGAGTTATGTTTCAAAAACTGTCATTTTGAGTGTGACCAATATGAGGCCAGTAAAATCTAATATTTGTATTTGTGATTCTTTCCAAAATACCTGATTCTGCTAAAACGTACATAAATTTAATATTAAAGGCTTTTTAAGACAAATGTCATATTTGGTTTTGGAGTTATGATTATAAACCTTTCATATTTAGTATGACAGTTACACTGTTATATTGAATAAAAAAACTAACTTGTGTCTTTGCAAACCTTACAAAAGATAATTTTTCTAGTACAACTCACAAAAATACATATCTCTAGGCATTATTAGCCATTTTGCATGTGTTGTTTAGAAGTTATGTTTGAATACATTTTTATTGCTTTTTTCGCATTATCTCAGGATTCTAAGATTATTATAGTCATATTGAGTAAAAAACTACTTTTTGCATTTGCAAGATTTAAAAAAGCATATGTTTCGAGTAAAACTCCCAAAGATGCATTATTTCAGGCATTATTAGCCATTTTTCATGTGAGGTGTAGGAGTTATGTTTAAATAACTGTCATATTGAGTGTTACAGTTTACAGTTATATTGAGTAAAACCTCATTTTTGTATTTGCAAACCATTGAAAAACAACTGTATCTAGTAAAACTCACATGTATTCAATATCACAGGCATTTTTAGACATTTTGCACGTTTGGATTAGGAATTATGTTTGAATACATTTTTATTGCTTTGTTCGCATTATCTCAGGATTCTAAGTACATTACTGTCAAATTGAGTAACAAATCAAATTTTGTTTTTGCAAACCTTACCAAATGTTTTTTTTTCAGGAAAACTCTCGAAGATGCATTTCTTCAGGCATTATTAGACATTTTGCATGTGTATTTTTGGAGTTATGTTTCAAAAACTGTCATTTTGAGTGTGACCAATATGAGACCAGTAAAATATAATATTTGTATTTGTGATTCTTTCCAAAATACCTTATTCTGCTAAAACCTACATAAATTCATTATTAAAGGCTTTTTAAGACAGATTTCATATTTGCTTTTGGAGTTATGATTATAAACCTTTCATATTTAGTATGACAGTTACACTGTTATATTGAATAAAAAAACTAACTTTTGTCTTTGCAAACCTTACAAAAGATCATTTTTCTAGTACAACTAACAAAAAAACATATCTCTAGGCATTATTAGCCATTTTGCATGTGTTGTTTAGAAGTTATGTTTGAATACATTTGTATTGCTTTTTTCGCATTATCTCAGGATTCTAAGACCATTATAGTCATATTGAGTAAAAAACTACTTTTTGCATTTGCAAGATTTAAAAAAGCATTTGTTTCGAGTAAAACTCCCAAAGATGCATTATTTCAGGCATCATTAGCCATTTTTCATGTGTGGTGTAGGAGTTATGTTTAAATAACTGTCATATTGAGTGTTACAGTATACAGTCATATTGAGTAAAACCTCATTTTTGTATTTGCAAACCATTGAAAAACAACTGTATCTAGTAAAACTCACATGTATTCAATATCACAGGCATTTTTAGACATTTTGCACGTTTGGATTAGGAATTATGTTTGAATACATTTGTATTGCTTTTTTCGCATTACCTCAGGATTCTAAGTACATTACTGTCAAATTGAGTAACAAATCAACTTTTGTTTTTGCAAACCTTACCAGATGTTTTTTTTTTTCAGGAAAACTCTCCAAGATATATTTCTTCAGGCATTATTAGACATTTTGCATGTGTATTTTTGGAGTTATGTTTCAAAAACCGTCATTTTGAGTGTGACCAATATGAGGCCAGTAAAACATAATATTTGTATTTGTGATTCTTTCCAAAATACCTTATTCTGCTAAAACTTACATAAATTCATTATTAAAGGCTTTTTAAGACAGATTTCATATTTGGTTTTGGAGTTATGATTATAAACCTTTCATATTTAGTATGACAGTTACACTGTTATATTGAATAAAAAAACTAACTTTTGTCTTTGCAAACCTTACAAAAGATCATTTTTCTAGTACAACTAACAAAAAAATATATCTCTAGGCATTATTAGCCATTTTGCATGTGTTGTTTAGAAGTTATGTTTGAATACATTTTTATATCTTTTTTCGCATTATCTCAGGATTCTAAGACTATTATAGTCATATTGAGTAAAAAACTACTTTTTGCATTTGCAAGATTTAAAAAAGCATTTGTTTCGAGTAAAACTCCCAAAGATGCATTATTTCAGGCATTATTAGCCATTTTTCATGTGTGGTGTAGGAGTTATGTTTAAATAACTGTCATATTGAGTGTTACAGTATACAGTCATATTGAGTTAAACCTCATTTTTGTATTTGCAAACCATTGAAATACAACTGTATCTAGTAAAACTCACATGTATTCAATATCACAGGCATTTTTAGACATTTTGCACGTTTGGATTAGGAATTATGTTTGAATACATTTTTATTGCTTTTTTCGCATTATCTAAGGATTCTAAGTACATTACTGTCAAATTGAGTAACAAATCAAATTTTGTTTTTGCAAACCTTACCAAATGTTTTTTTTTTCAGGAAAACTCTCGAAGATGCATTTCTTCAGGCATTATTAGACATTTTGCATGTGTATTTTTGGAGTTATGTTTCAAAAACTGTCATTTTGAGTGTGACCAATATGAGACCAGTAAAATATAATATTTGTATTTCTGATTCTTTCCAAAATACCTTATTCTGCTAAAACTTACATAAATTCATTATTAAAGGCTTTTTAAGACATATTTCATATTTGGTTTTGGAGTTATGATTATAAACCTTTCATATTTAGGATGACAGTTACACTGTTAAATTGAATAAAAAAACTAACTTGTGTCTTTCCAAACCTTACAAAAGATCATTTTTCTAGTACAACTAACAAAAAAACATTTCTCTAGGTATTATTAGCCATTTTGCATGTGTTGTTTAGAAGTTATATTTGAATACATTTTTATTGCTTTTTTCGCATTATCTCAGGATTCTAAGACTATTATAGTCATATTGAGTAAAAAACAACTTTTTGCATTTGCAAGATTTAAAAAAGCATATGTTTCGAGTAAAACTTCCAAAGATGCATTATTTTAGGCATTATTAGCCATTTTTCATGTGTGGTGTAGGAGTTATGTTTAAATAACTGTCATATTGAGTGTTACAGTATACAGTTATATTGAGTAAAACCTCATTTTTGTATTTGCAAACCATTGAGAAACAACTGTATCTAGTAAAACTCACATGTATTCGATATCACAGGCATTTTTAGACATTTTGCACGTTTGGATTAGGAATTATGTTTGAATACATTTTTATTGCTTTTTTCGCATTATCTCAGGATTCTAAGTACATTACTGTCAAATTGAGTAACAAATCAAATTTTGTTTTTGCAAACCTTACCAAATGTTTTTTTTTCAGGAAAACTCTCGAAGATGCATTTCTTCAGGCATTATTAGACATTTTGCATGTGTATTTTTGGAGTTATGTTTCAAAAACTGTCATTTTGAGTGTGACCAAGATGAGAAGACATTTTGCATGTGTATTTTTGGAGTTATGTTTCAAAAACTGTCATTTTGAGTGTGACCAAGATGAGACCAGTAAAATCTAATATTTGTATTTGTGATTCTTTCCAAAATACCTTATTCTGCTAAAACTTACATAAATTCATTATTAAAGGCTTTTTAAGACAGACTTCATATTTGGTTTTGGAGTTATGATTATAAACCTTTCATATTTAGTATGACAGTTACACTGTTATATTGAATAAAAAAACTAACTTTTGTCTTTGCAAACCTTACAAAAGATCATTTTTCTAGTACAACTAACAAAAAAACATATCTCTAGGCATTATTAGCCATTTTGCATGTGTTGTTTAGAAGTTATGTTTGAATACATTTTTATTGCTTTTTTCGCATTATCTCAGGATTCTAAGACTATTATAGTCATATTGAGTAAAAAACTATTTTTTGCATTTGCAAGATTTAAAAAAGCATTTGTTTCGAGTAAAACTCCCAAAGATGCATTATTTCAGGCATTATTAGCCATTTTTCATGTGTGGTGTAGGAGTTATGTTTAAATAACTGTCATGTTGAGTGTTACAGTATACAGTCATATTGAGTAAAACCTCATTTTTGTATTTGCAAACCATTGAAAAACAACTGTATCTAGTAAAACTCACATGTATTCAATATCACAGGCATTTTTAGACATTTTGCACGTTTGGATTAGGAATTATGTTTGAATACATTTGTATTGCTTTTTTCGCATTACCTCAGGATTCTAAGTACATTACTTTCAAATTGAGTAACAAATCAACTTTTGTTTTTGCAAACCTTACCAGATGTTTTTTTTTTCAGGAAAACTCTCGAAGATATATTTCTTCAGGCATTATTAGACATTTTGCATGTGCATTTTTGGAGTTATGTTTCAAAAACTGTCATTTTGAGTGTGACCAATATGAGACCAGTAAAATATAATATTTGTATTTGTGATTCTTTCCAAAATACCTTATTCTGCTAAAACTTACATAAATTCATTATTAAAGGCTTTTTAAGACAGATTTCATATTTGGTTTTGGAGTTATGATTATAAACCTTTCATATTTAGGATGACAGTTACACTGTTAAATTGAATAAAAAAACTAACTTGTGTCTTTCCAAACCTTACAAAAGATCATTTTTCTAGTACAACTAACAAAAAAACATATCTCTAGGTATTATTAGCCATTTTGCATGTGTTGTTTAGAAGTTATGTTTGAATACATTTTTATTGCTTTTTTCGCATTATCTCAGGATTCTAAGACTATTATAGTCATATTGAGTAAAAAACAACTTTTTGCATTTGCAAGATTTAAAAAAGCATATGTTTCGAGTAAAACTCCCAACGATGCATTATTTCAGGCATTATTAGCCATTTTTCATGTGTGGTGTAGGAGTTATGTTTAAATAACTGTCATATTGAGTGTTACAGTATACAGTTATATTGAGTAAAACCTCATTTTTTTATTTGCAAACCATTGAAAAACAACTGTATCTAGTTAAACTCACATGTATTCAATATCACAGGCATTTTTAGACATTTTGCACGTTTGGATTAGGAATTATGTTTGAATACATTTTTATTGCTTTTTTCGCATTATCTCAGGATTCTAAGTACATTACTGTCAAATTGAGTAACAAATCAAATTTTGTTTTTGCAAACCTTACCAAATGTTTTTTTTCTGGAAAACTCTCGAAGATGGATTTCTTCAGGCATTATTAGACATTTTGCATGTGTATTTTTGGAGTTATGTTTCAAAAACTGTCATTTTGAGTGTGACCAATATGAGTTCAGTATAATCTAATATTTGTATTTGTGATTCTTTCCAAAATACCTGATTCTGCTAAAACTCACATAAATTCAATATTAAAGGCTTTTTAAGACACATTTCATATTTGGTTTTGGAGTTATGATTATAAACCTTTCATATTTAGGATGACAGTTACACTGTTATATTGAATAAAAAAACTAACTTGTGTCTTTGCAAACCTTACAAAAGATCATTTTTCTAGTACAACTAACAAAAAAACATATCTCTAGGCATTATTAGCCATTTTGCATGTGTTGTTTAGAAGTTATGTTTGAATACATTTTTATTGCTTTTTTCGCATTATTTCAGGATTCTAAGACTATTATAGTCATATTGAGTAAAAAACAACTTTTTGCATTTGCAAGATTTAAAAAAGCATATGTTTCGAGTAAAACTCCCAAAGATGCATTATTTCAGGCATTATTAGCCATTTTTCATGTGTGGTGTAGGAGTTATTTTTAAATAACTGTCATATTGAGTCTTACAGTAAACAGTTATATTGAGTAAGACCTCATTTTTGTATTTGCAAACCATTGAAAAACAACTGTATCTAGTAAAACTCACATGTATTCAAAATCACAGGCATTTTTAGACATTTTGCACGTTTGGATTAGGAATTATGTTTGAATACATTTTTATTGCTTTTTTCGCATTATCTCAGGATTCTAAGTACATTACTGTCAAATTGAGTAACAAATCAAATTTTGTTTTTGCAAACCTTACCAAATGTTTTTTTTCTGGAAGACTCTCGAAGATGCATTTCTTCAGGCATTATTAGACATTTTGCATGTGTATTTTTGGAGTTATGTTTCAAAAACTGTCATTTTGAGTGTGACCAATATGAGTTCAGTAAAATCTAATTTTTGTATTTGTGATTCTTTCCAAAATACCTGATTCTGCTAAAACTCACATAAATTCAATAATAAAGGCTTTTTAAGACAAATTTCATATTTGGTTTTGGAGTTATGATTATAAACCTTTCATATTTAGTATGACATTTGCACTGTTATATTGAATAAAAAAACTAACTTGTTTCTTTGCAAACCTTACAAAAGATCATTTTTCTAGTACAACTAACAAAAAAACATATCTCTAGGCATTATTAGCCATTTTGCATGTGTTGTTTAGAAGTTATGTTTGAATACATTTTTATTGCTTTTTTCGCATTATCTCATGATTCTAAGAACATTATTGTCATATTGAGTAAAAAACAACTTTTTGCATTTGCAAGATTTAAAAAGGCATATGTTTAGAGTAAAACTCCCAAAGATGCATTATTTCAGGCATTATTAGCCATTTTTCATGTGTGGTGTAGGAGTTATGTTTAAATAACTTTCATATTGAGTGTTACAGTATACAGTCATATTGAGTAAAACCTCATTTTTGTATTTGCAAACCATTGAAAAACAACTGTATCTAGTAAAACTCACATGTATTCAATATCACAGACATTTTTAGACATTTTGCACGTTTGGATTAGGAATTATGTTTGAATACATTTTTATTGCTTTGTTCGCATTATCTCAGGATTCTAAGTACATTACTGTCAAATTGAGTAACAAATCAAATTTTGTTTTTGCAAACCTTACCAAATGTTTTTTTTTCTGGAAAACTCTCGAAGATGCATTTCTTCAGGCATTATTAGACATTTTGCATGTGTATTTTTGGAGTTATGTTTCAAAAACTGTCATTTTGAGTGTGACCAATATGAGGCCAGTAAAATCTAATATTTGTATTTGTGATTCTTTCCAAAATACCTGATTCTGCTAAAACTCACATAAATTCAATATTAAAGGCTTTTTAAGACAAATTTCATATTTGGTTTTGGAGTTATGATTATAAACCTTTCATATTTAGGATGACAGTTACACTGTTAAATTGAATAAAAAACTAACTTGTGTCTTTGCAAACCTTACAAAAGATCATATTTCTAGTACAACTAACAAAAAAACACATCTATAGGCATTATTAGCCATTTTGCATGTGTTGTTTAGAAGTTATGTTTGAATACATTTTTATTGCTTTTTTCGCATTATCTCAGGATTCTAAGACTATTATAGTCAAATTGAGTAAAAAACAACTTTTTGCATTTGCAAGATTTAAAAAAGCATATGTTTCGAGTAAAACTCCCAAAGATGCATTATTTCAGGCATTATTAGCCATTTTTCATGTGTGGTGTAGGAGTTATGTTTAAATAACTGTCATATTGAGTGTTACAGTATACAGTCATATTGAGTAAAACCTCATTTTTGTATTTGCAAACCATAGAAAAACAACTGTATCTAGTAAAACTCACATGTATTCAATATCACAGGCATTTTTAGACATTTTGCACGTTTGGATTAGGAATTATGTTTGAATACATTTTTATTGCTTTTTTCGCATTATCTCATGATTCTAAGTACATTACTGTCAAATTGAGTAACAAATCAAATTATGTTTTTGCAAACCTTACCAAATGTTTTTTTTTCTGGAAAACTCTCGAAGATGCATTTCTTCAGGCATTATTAGACATTTTGCATGTGTATTTTTGGAGTTATGTTTCAAAAACTGTCATTTTGAGTGTGACCAATATGAGGCCAGTGAAATCTAATATTTGTATTTGTGATTCTTTCCAAAATACCTGATTCTGCTAAAACTCACATAAATTCAATATTAAAGGCTTTTTAAGACAAATTTCATATTTGGTTTTGGAGTTATGATTATAAACCTTTCATATTTAGTATGACAGTTACACTGTTATATTAAATAAAAAAAACTAACTTGTGTCTTTGCAAACCTTACAAAAGATCATTTTTCTAGTACAACTAACAAAAAAACATATCTCTAGGCATTATTAGCCATTTTGCATGTGTTGTTTAGAAGTTATGTTTGAATAAATTTTTATTGCTTTTTTCGCATTATCTCAGGAGTCTAAGTCTATTATAGTCATATTGACTAAAAAACTACTTTTTGCATTTGCAAGATTTAAAAAAGCATATGTTTAGAGTAAAACTCCCAAAGATGCATTATTTCAGGCATTATTAGCCATTTTTCATGTGTAGTGTAGGAGTTATGTTTAAATAACTGTCATATTGAGTGTTACAGTATATAGTCATATTGAGTAAAACCTCATTTTTGTATTTGCAAACCATTGAAAACCAACGGTATCTAGTAAAACTCACATGTATTCAATATCACAGGCATTTTTAGACATTTTGCACGTTTGGATTAGGAATTATGTTTGAATACATTTTAATTGCTTTTTTTGCATTATCTCAGGATTCTAAGTACATTACTGTCAAATTGAGTAACAAATCAAATTTTGTTTTTGCAAACCTTACCAAATGTTTTTTTTCTGGAAAACTCTCGAAGATGGATTTCTTCAGGCATTATTAGACATTTTGCATGTGTATTTTTGGAGTTATGTTTCAAAAACTGTCATTTTGAGTGTGACCAATATGAGTTCAGTATAATCTAATATTTGTATTTGTGATTCTTTCCAAAATACCTGATTCTGCTAAAACTCACATAAATTCAATATTAAAGGCTTTTTAAGACACATTTCATATTTGGTTTTGGAGTTATGATTATAAACCTTTCATATTTAGGATGACAGTTACACTGTTATATTGAATAAAAAAACTAACTTGTGTCTTTGCAAACCTTACAAAAGATCATTTTTCTAGTACAACTAACAAAAAAACATATCTCTAGGCATTATTAGCCATTTTGCATGTGTTGTTTAGAAGTTATGTTTGAATACATTTTTATTGCTTTTTTCGCATTATATCAGGATTCTAAGACTATTATAGTCATATTGAGTAAAAAACAACTTTTTGCATTTGCAAGATTTAAAAAAGCATATGTTTCGAGTAAAACTCCCAAAGATGCATTATTTCAGGCATTATTAGCCATTTTTCATGTGTGGTGTAGGAGTTATGTTTAAATAACTGTCATATTGAGTGTTACAGTATACAGTCATATTGAGTAAAACCTCATTTTTGTATTTGCAAACCATTGAAAACCAACTGTATCTAGTAAAACTCACATGTATTCAATATCACAGGCATTTTTAGACATTTTGCAGGTTTGGATTAGGAATTATGTTTGAATACATTTTAATTGCTTTTTTCGCATTATCTCAGGATTCTAAGTACATTACTGTCAAATTGAGTAACAAATCAAATTTTGTTTTTGCAAACCTTACCAAATGTTTTTTTTTCTGGAAGACTCTCGAAGATGCATTTCTTCAGGCATTATTAGACATTTTGCATGTGTATTTTTGGAGTTATGTTTCAAAAACTGTCATTTTGAGTGTGACCAATATGAGTTCAGTAAAATCTAATATTTGTATTTGTGATTCTTTCCAAAATACCTGATTCTGCTAAAACTCACATAAATTCAATAATAAAGGCTTTTTAAGACAAATTTCATATTTGGTTTTGGAGTTATGATTATAAACCTTTCATATTTAGTATGACAGTTACACTGTTATATTAAATAAAAAAAACTAACTTGTGTCTTTGCAAACCTTACAAAAGATCATTTTTCTAGTACAACTAACAAAAAAACATATCTCTAGGCATTATTAGCCATTTTGCATGTGTTGTTTAGAAGTTATGTTTGAATAAATTTTTATTGCTTTTTTCGCATTATCTCAGGAGTCTAAGTCTATTATAGTCATATTGACTAAAAAACTACTTTTTGCATTTGCAAGATTTAAAAAAGCATATGTTTAGAGTAAAACTCCCAAAGATGCATTATTTCAGGCATTATTAGCCATTTTTCATGTGTAGTGTAGGAGTTATGTTTAAATAACTGTCATATTGAGTGTTACAGTATATAGTCATATTGAGTAAAACCTCATTTTTGTATTTGCAAACCATTGAAAACCAACGGTATCTAGTAAAACTCACATGTATTCAATATCACAGGCATTTTTAGACATTTTGCACGTTTGGATTAGGAATTATGTTTGAATACATTTTAATTGCTTTTTTTGCATTATCTCAGGATTCTAAGTACATTACTGTCAAATTGAGTAACAAATCAAATTTTGTTTTTGCAAACCTTACCAAATGTTTTTTTTCTGGAAAACTCTCGAAGATGGATTTCTTCAGGCATTATTAGACATTTTGCATGTGTATTTTTGGAGTTATGTTTCAAAAACTGTCATTTTGAGTGTGACCAATATGAGTTCAGTATAATCTAATATTTGTATTTGTGATTCTTTCCAAAATACCTGATTCTGCTAAAACTCACATAAATTCAATATTAAAGGCTTTTTAAGACACATTTCATATTTGGTTTTGGAGTTATGATTATAAACCTTTCATATTTAGGATGACAGTTACACTGTTATATTGAATAAAAAAACTAACTTGTGTCTTTGCAAACCTTACAAAAGATCATTTTTCTAGTACAACTAACAAAAAAACATATCTCTAGGCATTATTAGCCATTTTGCATGTGTTGTTTAGAAGTTATGTTTGAATACATTTTTATTGCTTTTTTCGCATTATATCAGGATTCTAAGACTATTATAGTCATATTGAGTAAAAAACAACTTTTTGCATTTGCAAGATTTAAAAAAGCATATGTTTCGAGTAAAACTCCCAAAGATGCATTATTTCAGGCATTATTAGCCATTTTTCATGTGTGGTGTAGGAGTTATGTTTAAATAACTGTCATATTGAGTGTTACAGTATACAGTCATATTGAGTAAAACCTCATTTTTGTATTTGCAAACCATTGAAAACCAACTGTATCTAGTAAAACTCACATGTATTCAATATCACAGGCATTTTTAGACATTTTGCAGGTTTGGATTAGGAATTATGTTTGAATACATTTTAATTGCTTTTTTCGCATTATCTCAGGATTCTAAGTACATTACTGTCAAATTGAGTAACAAATCAAATTTTGTTTTTGCAAACCTTACCAAATGTTTTTTTTCTGGAAGACTCTCGAAGATGCATTTCTTCAGGCATTATTAGACATTTTGCATGTGTATTTTTGGAGTTATGTTTCAAAAACTGTCATTTTGAGTGTGACCAATATGAGTTCAGTAAAATCTAATATTTGTATTTGTGATTCTTTCCAAAATACCTGATTCTGCTAAAACTCACATAAATTCAATAATAAAGGCTTTTTAAGACAAATTTCATATTTGGTTTTGGAGTTATGATTATAAACCTTTCATATTTAGTATGACATTTGCACTGTAATATTGAATAAAAAAACTAACTTGTTTCTTTGCAAACCTTACAAAAGATCATTTTTCTAGTACAACTAACAAAAAAACATATCTCTAGGCATAATTAGCCATTTTGCATGTGTTGTTTAGAAGTTATGTTTGAATACATTTTTATTGCTTTTTTCGCATTATCTCATGATTCTAAGAACATTATTGTCAGTTTGGTAAGGTTTGCAAAAACAAAATTTGATTTGTTACTCAATTTGACAGTAATGTACTTAGAATCCTGAGATAATGCGAAAAAAGCAATAACAATATATTCAAACATAATTCATAATCCAAACGTGCAAAATGTCTAAAAATGCCTGTGATATTGAATACATGTGAGTTTTACTAGATACAGTTGTTTTGCAATGGTTTGCAAATACAAAAATGAGGTTTTACTCAATATGACTGTATACTGTAACACTCAATATGACAGTTATTTAAAGATAACTCCTACACACACATGAAAAATGGCTAATAATGCCTGAAATAATGCATCTTTGGGAGTTTTACCCGAAACATATGCTTTTTTAAATCTTGCAAATGCAAAAAGTTGTTTTTTACTCAATATGACTATAATAGTCTTAGAATCCTGAGATAATGCGAAAAAAGCAATAAAAAAGTATTCAAACATAACTTCTAAACAACACATGCAAAATGGCTAATAATGCCTAGAGATATGTTTTTTTGTTAGTTGTACTAGAAAAAGTATCTTTTGAAAGGTTTGCAAAGACACAAGTTAGTTTTTTTATTCAATATAACAGTGTTACTGTCATACTAAATATGAAAGGTTTATAATCATAACTCCAAAACCAAATATGAAATCTGTCTTAAAAAGCCTTTAATATTGAATTTATGTAAGTTTTAGCAGAATAAGGTATTTTGGAAAGAATCACAAATACAAATATTAGATTTTACTGAACTCATATTGGTCACACTCAAAATGACAGTTTTTGAAACATAACTCCAAAAATACACATGCAAAATGTCTAATAATGCCTGAAGAAATGCATCTTCGAGAGTTTTCCTGAAAAAAAAAAACATTTGGTAAGGTTTGCAAAAACAAAATTTGATTTGTTACTCAATTTGACAGTAATGTACTTAGAATCCTGAGATTATGCGAAAAAAGCAATAACAATGTGTTCAAACATAATTCATAATCCAAACGTGCAAAATGTCTAAAAATGCCTGTGATATTGAATACATGTGAGTTTTACTAGATACAGTTGTTTTTCAATGGTTTGCAAATACAAAAATGAGGTTTTACTCAATATAACTGTTTACTGTAAGACTCAATATGACAGTTATTTAAACATAACTCCTACACCACACATGAAAAATGGCTAATAATGCCTGAAATAATCCATCTTTGGGAGTTTTACTCGAAACATATTTTTTTTTAAATCTTGCAAATGCAAAAAGTTGTTTTTTACTCAATATGACTATAATAGTCTTAGAATCCTGAGATAATGCGAAAAAAGCAATAAAAATGTATTCAAACATAACTTCTAAACAACAGATGCAAAATGGCGAATAATGCCTAGGGATATATTTTTTTGTTAGTTGTACTAGAAAAATTATCTTTTGTAAGGTTTGCAAAGACACAAGTTAGTTTTTTTATTCAATATAACAGTGTAACTGTCATCCTAAATATGAAAGGTTTATAATCCATCCATCCATCCTTTTTTCTACCGCTTATTCCCTTTTTGGGGTCGCGGGGGGCGCTGGCGCCTATCTCAGCTACAATCGGGGTTTATAATCATAACTCCAAAACCAAATATGAAATGTGTCTTAAAAAGCCTTTAATATTGAATTTATGTGAGTTTTAGCAGAATCAGGTATTTTGGAAAGAATCACAAATACAAATATTAGATTTTACTGAACCCATATTGGTCACACTCAAAATGACAGTTTTTGAAACATAACCCCAAAAATACACATGCAAAATGTCTAATAATGCCTGAAGAAATGCATCTTCGAGAGTTTTCCTGAAAAAAAACATTTGGTAAGGTTTGCAAAAACAAAATTTGATTTGTTACTCAATTTGACAGTAATGTACTTAGAATCCTGAGATAATGCGAAAAAAAGCAATAAAAATGTATTCAAACATAATTCCTAATCCAAACGTGCAAAATGTCTAAAAATGCCTGTGATATTGAATACATGTGAGTTTTACTAGATACAGTTGTTTTTCTATGGTTTGCAAATACAAAAATGAGGTTTTACTCAATATGACTGTATACTGTAACACTCAATATGACAGTTATTTAAACATAACTCCTACACCACACATGAAAAATGGCTAAAAATGCCTGAAATAATGCATCTTTGGGAGTTTTACTCGAAACCTATGCTTTTTTAAATCTTGCAAATGCAAAAAGTAGTTTTTTAGTCAAAATGACTATAATAGTCTTAGACTCCTGAGATAATGCTAAAAAAGCAATAAAAATTTATTCAAACATAAATTCTAAACAACACATGCAAAATGGCTAATAATGCCTAGAGATATGTTTTTTTGTTAGTTGTACTAGAAAAATGATCTTTTGTAAGGTTTGCAAAGACACAAGTTAGATTTTTTATTTAACATAACAGTGTAACTGTCATACTAAATATGAAAGGTTTATAATCATAACTCCAAAACCAAATATGACATTTGTCTTAAAAAGCCTTTAATATTGAATTTATTTAAGTTTTAGCAGAATCGGGTATTTTGGAAAGAATCACAAATACAAATATTAGATTTTACTGGCCTCATATTGGTCACACTCAAAATGACAGTTTTTGAAACATAACTCCAAAAATACACATGCAAAATGTCTAATAATGCCTGAAGAAATGCATCTTCGAGAGTTTTCCTGAAAAAAAAAAACATTGGGTAAGGTTTGCAAAAACAAAATTTGATTTGTTACTCAATTTGACAGTAATGTACTTAGAATCCTGAGATAATGCGAAAAAAGCAAGAAAAATGTATTCAAACATAATTCCTAATCCAAACGTGCAAAATGTCTAAAAATGCCTGTGATATTGAACACATGTGAGTTTTACTAGATACAGTTGTTTTTCAATGGTTTGCAAATACAAAAATGAGGTTTTACTCAATATGACTGTATACTGTAACACTCAATGTGACAGTTATTTAAAGATAACTCCTACACCACACATGAAAAATGGCTAATAATGCCTGAAATAATGCATCTTCGGGAGTTTTACCCGAAGCATATGCTTTTTTAAATCTTGCAAATGCAAAAAGTTGTTTTTTACTCAATATGACTATAATAGTCTTAGAATCCTGAGATAATGCGAAAAAAACAATAAAAATGTATTCAAACATAACTTCTAAACAACACATGCAAAATGGCTAATAATGCCTAGAGATATGTTTTTTTGTTAGTTGTACTAGAAAAATGATATTTTGTAAGGTTTGCAAAGACACAAGTTAGTTTTTTTTTCAATATAAAAGTGTAACTGTCATACTAAATATGAAAGGTTTATAATCATAACTCCAAAACCAAATATGAAATTTGTCTTAAAAAAACTCTAATATTGAATTTATGTGAGTTTTAGCAGAATCAGGTATTTTGGAAAGAATCACAAATACAAATATTAGATTTTACTGGCCTCATATTGGTCACACTCAAAATGACAGTTTTTGAAACATAACTCCAAAAATACACATGCAAAATGTCTAATAATGGCTGAAGAAATGCATCTTTGAGAGTTTTCCAGAAAAAAAACATTTGGTAAGGTTTGCAAAAACAAAATTTGATTTGTTACTCAATTTGACAGTAATGTACTTAGAATCCTGAGATAATGCGAAAAAAGCAATAAAAATGTATTCAAACATAATTCCTAATCCAAACGTGCAAAATGTCTAAAAATGCCTGTGATATTGAACACATTTGAGTTTTACTAGATACAGTTGTTTTTCAATGGTTTGCAAATACAAAAATGAGGTTTTACTCAATATGACTGTATACTGTAACACTCAATGTGACAGTTATTTAAAGATAACTCCTACACCACACATGAAAAATGGCTAATAATGCCTGAAATAATGCATCTTCGGGAGTTTTACCCGAAGCATATGCTTTTTTAAATCTTGCAAATGCAAAAAGTTGTTTTTTACTCAATATGACTATAATAGTCTTAGAATCCTGAGATAATGCGAAAAAAGCAATAAAAATGTATTCAAACATAACTTCTAAACAACACATGCAAAATGGCTAATAATGCCTAGAGATGTGTTTTTTTGTTAGTTGTACTAGAAATATGATCTTTTGTAAGGTTTGCAAAGACACAAGTTAGTTTTTTTATTCAATTTAACAGTGTAACTGTCATCCTAAATATGAAAGGTTTATAATCATAACTCCAAAACCAAATATGACATTTGTCTTAAAAATCCTTTAATATTGAATTTATGTGAGTTTTAGCAGAATCAGGTGTTTTGGAAAGAATCACAAATACAAATATTAGATTTTACTGGCCTCATATTGGTCACACTCAAAATGACAGTTTTTGAAACATAACTCCAAAAATACACATGCAAAATGTCTAATAATGCCTGAAGAAATGCATCTTCGAGAGTTTTCCAGAAAAAAAACATTTGGTAAGGTTTGCAAAAACATAATTTGATTTGTTACTCAATTTGACAGTCATGTACTTAGAATCCTGAGATTATGCGAAAAAAGAAATACAAATGTATTCAAACATAATTCCTAATCCAAACGTGCAAAATGTCTAAAAATGCCTGTGATATTGAATACATGTGAGTTTTACTAGATACAGTTGTTTTTCAATGGTTTGCAAATACAAAAATGAGGTTTTACTCAATATGACTGTATACTGTAACACTCAATGTGACAGTTATTTAAAGATAACTCCTACACCACACATGAAAAATGGCTAATAATGCCTGAAATAATGCATCTTCGGGAGTTTTACCCGAAGCATATGCTTTTTTAAATCTTGCAAATGCAAAAAGTTGTTTTTTACTCAATATGACTATAATAGTCTTAGAATCCTGAGATAATGCGAAAAAAGCAATAAAAATGTATTCAAACATAACTTCTAAACAACACATGCAAAATGGCTAATAATGCCTAGAGATGTGTTTTTTTGTTAGTTGTACTAGAAATATGATCTTTTGTAAGGTTTGCAAAGACACAAGTTAGTTTTTTTATTCAATTTAACAGTGTAACTGTCATCCTAAATATGAAAGGTTTATAATCATAACTCCAAAACCAAATATGACATTTGTCTTAAAAATCCTTTAATATTGAATTTATGTGAGTTTTAGCAGAATCAGGTGTTTTGGAAAGAATCACAAATACAAATATTAGATTTTACTGGCCTCATATTGGTCACACTCAAAATGACAGTTTTTGAAACATAACTCCAAAAATACACATGCAAAATGTCTAATAATGCCTGAAGAAATGCATCTTCGAGAGTTTTCCTGAAAAAAAAAAAACATCTGGTAAGGTTTGCAAAAACAAAATTTGATTTGTTACTCAATTTGACAGTCATGTACTTAGAATCCTGAGATTATGCGAAAAAAGAAATACAAATGTATTCAAACATAATTCCTAATCCAAACGTGCAAAATGTCTAAAAATGCCTGTGATATTGAATACATGTGAGTTTTACTAGATACAGTTGTTTTTCAATGGTTTGCAAATACAAAAATGAGGTTTTACTCAATATGACTGTATACTGTAACACTCAATATGACAGTTATTTAAACATAACTCCTACACCACACATGAAAAATGGCTAATAATGCCTGAAATAATGCATCTTTGGGAGTTTTACTCGAAACATATGCTTTTTTAAATCTTGCAAATGCAAAAAGTAGTTTTTTACTCAATATGACTATTATAGTCTTAGAATCCTGAGATAATGCGAAAAAAGCAATAAAAATGTATTCAAACATAACTTCTAAACAACACATGCAAAATGGCTAATAATGCCTAGAGATATGTATTTTGGTTAGTTGTACTAGAAAAATGATCTTTTGTAAGGTTTGCAAAGACACAAGTTAGTTTTTTTATTCAATATAACAGTGTAACTGTCATACTAAATATGAAAGGTTTATAATCATAACTCCAAAACCAAATATGAAATTTGTCTTAAAAAGCCTTTATTATTGAATTTATGTGAGTTTTAGCAGAATCAGGTATTTTGGAAAGAATCACAAATACAAAAATTAGATTTTACTGAACTCATATTGGTCACACTCAAAATGACAGTTTTTGAAACATAACTCCAAAAATACACATGCAAAATGTCTAATAATGCCTGAAGAAATGCATCTTCGAGAGTCTTCCAGAAAAAAAACATTTGGTAAGGTTTGCAAAAACTAAATTTGATTTGTTACTCAATTTGACAGTAATGTACTTAGAATCCTGAGATAATGCGAAAAAAGCAATAAAAATGTATTCAAACTTAATTCCTAATCCAAACGTGCAAAATGTCTAAAAATGCCTGTGATATTGAATACATGTGAGTTTTACTAGATACAGTTGTTTTTCTATGGTTTGCAAATACAAATTACTCAATATGACTGTATACTGTAACACTCAATATGACAGTTATTTAAACATAACTCCTACACCACACATGAAAAATAGCTAATAATGCCTGAAATAATGCATCTTTGGGAGTTTTACTTGAAACATATGCTTTTTTAAATCTTGCAAATGCAAAAAGTAGTTTTTTACTCAATATGACTATAAAAGTCTTAGAATCCTGAGATAATGTGAAAAAATCAATAAAAAGGTATTCAAACATAACTTCTAGACAACAAATGCAAAATGGCTAATAATGCCTAGAGATATGTATTTTGGTTAGTTGTACTAGAAAAATGATCTTTTGTAAGGTTTGCAAAGACACAAGTTAGTTTTTTTATTCAATATAACAGTGTAACTGTCATACTAAATATGAAAGGTTTATAATCATAACTCCAAAACCAAATATGACATTTGTCTTAAAAAGCCTTTAATATTGAATTTATGTAAGTTTTTGCAGAATCAGGTATTTTGGAAAGAATCACAAATACAAATATTAGGTTTTACTGGCCTCATATTGGTCACACTCAAAATGACAGTTTTTGAAACATAACTCCAAAAATACACATGCAAAATGTCTAATAATGCCTGAAGAAATATATCTTCGAGAGTTCTCCTGAAAAAAAAAAACATCTGGTAAGGTTAGCAAAAACAAAATTTGATTTGTTACTCAATTTGACAGTAATGTACTTAGAATCCTGAGATAATGCGAAAAAAGCAATAAAAATGTATTCAAACTTAATTCCTAATCCAAGCGTGCAAAATGTCTAAAAATGCCTGTGATATTGAATACATGTGAGTTTTACTAGATACAGTTGTTTTTCTATGGTTTGCAAATACAAATTACTCAATATGACTGTATACTGTAACACTCAATATGACAGTTATTTAAACACAACTCCTACACCACACATTAAAAATAGCTAGCATTTGCAAGATTTAAAAAAGCATATGTTTCGAGTAAAACACCCAAAGATGCATTATTTCAGGCATTATTAGCCATTTTTCATGTGTGGTGTAGGAGTTATGTTTAAATAACTGTCATATTGAGTCTTACAGTAAACAGTTATATTGAGTAAAACCTCATTTTTGTATTTGCAAACCATTGAAAAACAACTGTATCTAGTAAAACTCACATGTATTCAATATCACAGGCATTTTTAGACATTTTGCACGTTTGGATTATGAATTATGTTTGAATACATTGTTATTGCTTTTTTCGCATTATCTCAGGATTCTAAGTACATTACTGTCAAATTGAGTAACAAATCAAATTTTGTTTTTGCAAACCTTACCAAATTTTTTTTTTTTCAGGAAAACTCTCGAAGATAAATTTCTTCAGGCATTATTAGACATGTTGCATGTGTATTTTTGGAGTTATGTTTCAAAAACTGTCATTTTGAGTGTGACCAATATGAGTTCAGTAAAATCTAATATTTGTATTTGTGATTCTTTCCAAAATACCTGATTCTGCTAAAACTCACATAAATTCAATATTAAAGGCTTTTTAAGACACATTTCATATTTGGTTTTGGAGTTATGATTATAAACCTTTCATATTTGGGATGACAGTTACACTGTTATATTGAATTAAAAAAACTAACTTGTGTCTTTGCAAACCTTACAAAAGATCATTTTTCTAGTACAACTAACCAAAATACATATCTCTAGGCATTATTAGCCATTTTGCATGTGTTGTTTAGAAGTTATGTTTGAATACATTTTTATTGCTTTTTTCGCATTATCTCATGATTCTAAGAACATTATTGTCATATTGAGTAAAAAACAACTTTTTGCATTTGCAAGATTTAAAAAGGCATATGTTTCGAGTAAAACTCCCAAAGATGCATTATTTCAGGCATTATTAGCCATTTTTCATGTGTGGTGTAGGAGTTATGTTTAAATAACTGTCATATTGAGTCTTACAGTAAACAGTTATATTGAGTAAAACCTCATTTTTGTATTTGCAAACCATTGAAAAACAACTGTATCTAGTAAAACTCACATGTATTCAAAATCACAGGCATTTTTAGACATTTTGTACGTTTGGATTAGGAATTATGTTTGAATACATTTTTATTGCTTTTTTCGCATTATCTCAGGATTCTAAGTACATTACTGTCAAATTGAGTAACAAATCAAATTATGTTTTTGCAAACCTTACCAAATGTTTTTTTTCTGGAAGACTCTCGAAGATGCATTTCTTCAGGCATTATTAGACATTTTGCATGTGTATTTTTGGAGTTATGTTTCAAAAACTGTCATTTTGAGTGTGACCAATATGAGTTCAGTAAAATCTAATTTTTGTATTTGTGATTCTTTCCAAAATACCTGATTCTGCTAAAACTCACATAAATTCAATAATAAAGGCTTTTTAAGACAAATTTCATATTTGGTTTTGGAGTTATGTTTATAAACCTTTCATATTTAGTATGACATTTGCACTGTAATATTGAATAAAAAAACTAACTTGTGTCTTTGCAAACCTTACAAAAGATCATTTTTCTAGTACAACTAACCAAAATACATATCTCTAGGCATTATTAGCCATTTTGCATGTGTTGTTTAGAAGTTATGTTTGAATACATTTTTATTGCTTTTTTCGCATTATCTCATGATTCTAAGAACATTATTGTCATATTGAGTAAAAAACAACTTTTTGCATTTGCAAGATTTAAAAAGGCATATGTTTCGAGTAAAACTCCCAAAGATGCATTATTTCAGGCTATTAGCCATTTTTCAGGTGTGGTGTAGGAGTTATGTTTAAATAACTTTCATATTGAGTGTTACAGTATACAGTCATATTGAGTAAAACCTCATTTTTGTATTTGCAAACCATTGCAAAACAACTGTATCTAGTAAAACTCACATGTATTCAATATCACAGACATTTTTAGACATTTTGCACGTTTGGATTAGGAATTATGTTTGAATACATTTTTATTGCTTTGTTCGCATTATCTCAGGATTCTAAGTACATTACTGTCAAATTGAGTAACAAATCAAATTTTGTTTTTGCAAACCTCACCAAATGTTTTTTTCTGGAAAACTCTCGAAGATGCATTTCTTCTGGCATTATTAGACATTTTTTATGTGTATTTTTGGAGTTATGTTTCAAAAACTGTCATTTTGAGTGTGACCAATATGAGGCCAGTAAAATCTAATATTTGTATTTGTGATTCTTTCCAAAATACCTGATTCTGCTAAAACTCACATAAATTCAATATTAAAGGCTTTTTAAGACAAATTTCATATTTGGTTTTGGAGTTATGATTATAAACCTTTCATATTTAGGATGACAGTTACACTGTTAAATTGAATAAAAAAACTAACTTGTGTCTTTGCAAACCTTACAAAAGATCATATTTCTAGTACAACTAACAAAAAAACATATCTCTAGGCATTATTAGCCATTTTGCATGTGTTGTTTAGAAGTTATGTTTGAATACATTTTTATTGCTTTTTTCGCATTATCTCAGGATTCTAAGACTATTATAGTCAAATTGAGTAAAAAAACAACTTTTTGCATTTGCAAGATTTAAAAAAGCATATGTTTCGAGTAAAACTCCCAAAGATGCATTATTTCAGGCATGATTAGCCATTTTTCATGTGTGGTGTAGGAGTTATGTTTAAATAACTGTCATATTGAGTGTTACAGTATACAGTTATATTGAGTAAAACCTCATTTTTGTATTTGCAAACCATTGAAAAACAACTGTATCTAGTAAAACTCACATGTATTCAATATCACAGGCATTTTTAGACATTTTGCACGTTTGGATTAGGATTTATGTTTGAATACATTTTTATTGCTTTTTTCGCATTATCTCAGGATTCTAAGTACATTACTGTCAAATTGAGTAACAAATCAAATTTTGTTTTTGCAAACCTTACCAAATGTTTTTTTTTTCAGGAAAACTCTCGAAGATGCATTTCTTCAGGCATTATTAGACATTTTGCATGTGTATTTTTGGAGTTATGTTTCAAAAACTGTCATTTTGAGTGTGACCAATATGAGGCCAGTAAAATCTAATATTTGTATTTGTGAATCTTTCCAAAATACCTGATTCTGCTAAAACTCACATAAATTCAATATTAAAGGCTTTTTAAGACAAATTTCATATTTGGTTTTGGAGTTATGATTATAAACCTTTCATATTTAGGATGACAGTTACACTGTTAAATTGAATTAAAAAACTAACCTGTGTCTTTGCAAACCTTACAAAAGATCATATTTCTAGTACAACTAACAAAAAAACATATCTCTAGGCATTATTAGCCATTTTGCATGTGTTGTTTAGAAGTTATGTTTGAATACATTTTTATTGCTTTTTTCGCATTATCTCAGGATTCTAAGACTATTATAGTCATATTGAGTAAAAAACAACTTTTTGCATTTGCAAGATTTAAAAAAGCATATGTTTCGGGTAAAACTCCCGAAGATGCATTATTTCAGGCATTATTAGCCAATTTTCATGTGTGGTGTAGGAGTTATCTTTAAATAACTGTCATATTGAATGTTACAGTATACAGTCATATTGAGTAAAACCTCATTTTTGTATTTGCAAACCATTGAAAAACAACTGTATCTAGTAAAACTCACATGTATTCAATATCACAGGCATTTTTAGACATTTTGCACGTTTGGATTAGGAATTATGTTTGAATACATTTTTATTGCTTTTTTCGCATTATCTCATGATTCTAAGTACATTACTGTCAAATTGAGTAACAAATCAAATTTTGTTTTTGCAAACCTTACCAAATGTTTTTTTTCTGGAAAACTCTCAAAGATGCATTTCTTCAGGCATTATTAGACACTTTGCATGTGTATTTTTGGAGTTATGTTTCAAAAACTGTCATTTTGAGTGTGACCAATATGAGTTCAGTAAAATCTAACATTTGTATTTGTGATTCTTTCCAAAATACCTGATTCTGCTAAAACTCACATAAATTCAATATTAAAGGCTTTTTAAGACAAACTTCATATTTGGTTTTGGAGTTATGATTATAAACCTTTCATATTTAGTAGGACAGTTACACTGTTATATTAAATAAAAAATCTAACTTGTGTCTTTGCAAACCTTACAAAAGATCATTTTTCTAGTACAACTAACAAAAAACATATCTCTAGGCATTATTAGCCATTTTGCATGTGTTGTTTAGAAGTTATGTTTGAATAAATTTTTATTGCTTTTTTAGCATTATCTCAGGAGTCTAAGACTATTATAGTCATATTGACTAAAAAACTACTTTTTGCATTTGCAAGATTTAAAAAAGCATAGGTTTCGAGTAAAACTCCCAAAGATGCATTATTTCAGGCATTATTAGCCATTTTTCATGTGTGGTGTAGGAGTTATGTTTAAATAACTGTCATATAGAGTTTTACAGTATACAGTCATATTGAGTAAAACCTCATTTTTGTATTTGCAAACCATTGAAAAACAACTGTATCTAGTAAAACTCACATGTATTCAATATCACAGGCATTTTTAGACATTTTGCACGTTTGGATTAGGAATTATGTTTGAATACATTTTTATTGCTTTTTTCGCATTATCTCAGGATTCTAAGTACATTACTGTCAAATTGAGTAACAAATCAAATTTTGTTTTTGCAAACCTTACCAAATGTTTTTTTTCTGGAAAACTCTCGAAGATGCATTTCTTCAGGCATTATTAGACATTTTGCATGTGTATTTTTGGAGTTATGTTTCAAAAACTGTCATTTTGAGTGTGACCAATATGGGTTCAGTAAAATCTAATATTTGTATTTGTGATTCTTTCCAAAATACCTGATTCTGCTAAAACTCACATAAATTCAATATTAAAGGCTTTTTAAGACACATTTCATATTTGGTTTTGGAGTTATGATTATAAACATTTCATATTTAGGATGACAGTTACACTGTTATATTGAATAAAAAAACTAACTTGTGTCTTTGCAAACCTTACAAAAGATCATTTTTCTAGTACAACTAACAAAAAAACATCTCTAGGCATTATTCGCCATTTTGCATGTGTTGTTTAGAAGTTATGTTTGAATACATTTTTATTGCTTTTTTCGCATTATCTCAGGATTCTAAGACTATTATAGTCATATTGAGTAAAAAACAACTTTTTGCATTTGCAAGATTTAAAAAAGCATATGTTTCGAGTAAAACTCCCAAAGATGCATTATTTCAGGCATTATTAGCCATTTTTCATGTGTGGTGTAGGAGTTATGTTTAAATAACTGTCATATTGAGTGTTACAGTATACAGTCATATTGAGTAATTTGTATTTGCAAACCATAGAAAAACAACTGTATCTAGTAAAACTCACATGTATTCAATATCACAGGCATTTTTAGACATTTTGCACGTTTGGATTAGGAATTAAGTTTGAATACATTTTTATTGCTTTTTTCGCATTATCTCAGGATTCTAAGTACATTACTGTCAAATTGAGTAACAAATCAAATTTTGTTTTTGCAAACCTTACCAAATGTTTTTTTTTTCAGGAAAACTCTCGAAGATGCATTTCTTCAGGCATTATTAGACATTTTGCATGTGTATTTTTGGAGTTATGTTTCAAAAACTGTCATTTTGAGTGTGACCAATATGAGTTCAGTAAAATCTAATATTTGTATTTGTGATTCTTTCCTTAATACCTTATTCTGCTAAAACTTACATAAATTCAATATTAAAGGCTTTTTAAGACAGATTTCATATTTGGTTTTGGAGTTATGATTATAAACCTTTCATATTTAGTATGACAGTAACACTGTTATATTGAATAAAAAAACTAACTTGTGTCTTTGCAAACCTTACAAAAGATAATTTTTCTAGTACAACTAACAAAAAAACACATCTCTAGGCATTATTAGCCATTTTGCATTTGTTGTTTAGAAGTTATGTTTGAATACATTTTTATTGCTTTTTTCGCATTATCTCAGGATTCTAAGACTATTATGGTCATATTGAGTAAAAAACAACTTTTTGCATTTGCAAGATGTAAAAAAGCATATGTTTCGAGTAAAACTCCCGAAGATGCATTATTTCAGGCATTATTAGCCATTTTTCATGTGTGGTGTAGGAGTTATCTTTAAATAACTGTCATATTGAGTGTTACAGTATACAGTCATATTGAGTAAAACCTCATTTTTGTATTTGCAAACCATTGAAAAACAACTGTATCTAGTAAAACTCACATGTATTCAATATCACAGGCATTTTTAGACATTTTGCACGTTTGGATTAGGAATTATGTTTGAATACATTTTTATTGCTTTTTTCGCATTATCTCAGGATTCTAAGTACATTACTGTCAAATTGAGTAACAAATCAAATTTTGTTTTTGCAAACCTTACCAAATGTTTTTTTTTTTCAGGAAAACTCTCGAAGATGCATTTCTTCAGGCATTATTAGACATTTTGCATGTGTATTTTTGGAGTTATGTTTCAAAAACTGTCATTTTGAGTGTGACCAATATGAGGCCAGTAAAATCTAATATTTGTATTTGTGATTCTTTCCTTAATACCTTATTCTGCTAAAACTTACATAAATTCAATATTAAAGGCTTTTTAAGACAGATTTCATATTTGGTTTTGGAGTTATGATTATAAACCTTTCATATTTAGTATGACAGTAACACTGTTATATTGAATAAAAAAACTAACTTGTGTCTTTGCAAACCTTACAAAAGATAATTTTTCTAGTACAACTAACAAAAAAACATATCTCTAGGCATTATTAGCCATTTTGCATTTGTTGTTTAGAAGTTATGTTTGAATACATTTTTATTGCTTTTTTCGCATTATCTCAGGATTCTAAGACTATTATGGTCATATTGAGTAAAAAACAACTTTTTGCATTTGCAAGATTTAAAAAAGCATATGTTTCGGGTAAAACTCCCGAAGATGCATTATTTCAGGCATTATTAGCCATTTTTCATGTGTGGTGTAGGAGTTATGTTTAAATAACTGTCATATTGAGTGTTACAGTATACAGTCATATTGATTAAAACCTCATTTTTGTATTTGCAAACCATTGAAAAACAACTGTATCTAGTAAAACTCACATGTATTCAATATCACAGGCATTTTTAGACATTTTGCACGTTTGGATTAGGAATTATGTTTGAATACATTTGTATTTCTTTTTTCCCATTATCTCAGGATTCTAAGTACATGACTGTCAAATTGAGTAACAAATCAAATTTTGTTTTTGCAAACCTTACCAGATGTTTTTTTTTTTTCAGGAAAACTCTCGAAGATGCATTTCTTCAGGCATTATTAGACATTTTGCATGTGTATTTTTGGAGTTATGTTTCAAAAACTGTCATTTTGAGTGTGACCAATATGGGTTCAGTAAAATCTAATATTTGTATTTGTGATTCTTTCCAAAATACCTGATTCTGCTAAAACTCACATAAATTCAATATTAAAGGCTTTTTAAGACACATTTCATATTTGGTTTTGGAGTTATGATTATAAACATTTCATATTTAGGATGACAGTTACACTGTTATATTGAATAACAAAACTAACTTGTGTCTTTGCAAACCTTACAAAAGATCATTTTTCTAGTACAACTAACAAAAAAACATATCTCTAGGCATTATTCGCCATTTTGCATCTGTTGTTTAGAAGTTATGTTTGAATACATTTTTATTGCTTTTTTCGCATTATCTCAGGATTCTAAGACTATTATAGTCATATTGAGTAAAAAACAACTTTTTGCATTTGCAAGATTTAAAAAAGCATATGTTTCGAGTAAAACTCCCAAAGATGCATTATTTCAGGCATTATTAGCCATTTTTCATGTGTGGTGTAGGAGTTATGTTTAAATAACTGTCATATTGAGTGTTACAGTATACAGTCATATTGAGTAATTTGTATTTGCAAACCATAGAAAAACAACTGTATCTAGTAAAACTCACATGTATTCAATATCACAGGCATTTTTAGACATTTTGCACGTTTGGATTAGGAATTAAGTTTGAATACATTTTTATTGCTTTTTTCGCATTATCTCAGGATTCTAAGTACATGACTGTCAAATTGAGTAACAAATCAAATTTTGTTTTTGCAAACCTTACCAGATGGTTTTTTTTTTTCAGGAAAACTCTCGAAGATGCATTTCTTCAGGCATTATTAGACATTTTGCATGTGTATTTTTGGAGTTATGTTTCAAAAACTGTCATTTTGAGTGTGACCAATATGAGGCCAGTAAAATCTAATATTTGTATTTGTGATTCTTTCCAAAATACCTGATTCTGCTAAAACTCACATAAATTCAATATTAAAGGCTTTTTAAGACAAATTTCATATTTGGTTTTGGAGTTATGATTATAAACCTTTCATATTTAGGATGACAGTTACACTGTTAAATTGAATAAAAAAACTAACCTGTGTCTTTGCAAACCTTACAAAAGATCATATTTCTAGTACAACTAACAAAAAAACATATCTCTAGGCATTATTAGCCATTTTGCATGTGTTGTTTAGAAGTTATGTTTGAATACATTTTTATTGCTTTTTTCGCATTATCTCAGGATTCTAAGACTATTATAGTCATATTGAGTAAAAAACAACTTTTTGCATTTGCAAGATTTAAAAAAGCATATGTTTCGGGTAAAACTCCCGAAGATGCATTATTTCAGGCATTATTAGCCAATTTTCATGTGTGGTGTAGGAGTTATCTTTAAATAACTGTCATATTGAGTGTTACAGTATACAGTCATATTGAGTAAAACCTCATTTTTGTATTTGCAAACCATTGAAAAACAACTGTATCTAGTAAAACTCACATGTATTCAATATCACAGGCATTTTTAGACATTTTGCACGTTTGGATTAGGAATTATGTTTGAATACATTTGTATTTCTTTCTTCGCATTATCTCAGGATTCTAAGTACATTACTGTCAAATTGAGTAACAAATCAAATTTTGTTTTTGCAAACCTTACCAAATGTTTTTTTTCTGGAAAACTCTCAAAGATGCATTTCTTCAGGCATTATTAGACACTTTGCATGTGTATTTTTGGAGTTATGTTTCAAAAACTGTCATTTTGAGTGTGACCAATATGAGTTCAGTAAAATCTAACATTTGTATTTGTGATTCTTTCCAAAATACCTGATTCTGCTAAAACTCACATTAATTCAATATTAAAGGCTTTTTAAGACAAACTTCATATTTGGTTTTGGAGTTATGATTATAAACCTTTCATATTTAGTAGGACAGTTACACTGTTATATTAAATAAAAAATCTAACTTGTGTCTTTGCAAACCTTACAAAAGATCATTTTTCTAGTACAACTAACAAAAAAACATATCTCTAGGCATTATTAGCCATTTTGCATGTGTTGTTTAGAAGTTATGTTTGAATACATTTTTATTGCTTTTTTAGCATTATCTCAGGAGTCTAAGACTATTATAGTCATATTGACTAAAAAACTACTTTTTGCATTTGCAAGATTTAAAAAAGCATAGGTTTCGAGTAAAACTCCCAAAGATGCATTATTTCAGGCATTATTAGCCATTTTTCATGTGTGGTGTAGGAGTTATGTTTAAATAACTGTCATATAGAGTGTTACAGTATACAGTCATATTGAGTAAAACCTCATTTTTGTATTTGCAAACCATTGAAAAACAACTGTATCTAGTAAAACTCACATGTATTCAATATCACAGGCATTTTTAGACATTTTGCACGTTTGGATTAGGAATTAAGTTTGAATACATTTTTATTGCTTTTTTCGCATTATCTCAGGATTCTAAGTACATGACTGTCAAATTGAGTAACAAATCAAATTTTGTTTTTGCTAACCTTACCAGATGTTTTTTTTTTTCAGGAGAACTCTCGAAGATATATTTCTTCAGGCATTATTAGACATTTTGCATGTGTATTTTTGGAGTTATGTTTCAAAAACTGTCATTTTGAGTGTGACCAATATGAGGCCAGTAAAACCTAATATTTGTATTTGTGATTCTTTCCAAAATACCTGATTCTGCAAAAACTTACATAAATTCAATATTAAAGGCTTTTTAAGACAAATGTCATATTTGGTTTTGGAGTTATGATTATAAACCTTTCATATTTAGTATGACAGTTACACTGTTATATTGAATAAAAAAACTAACTTGTGTATTTGCAAACCTTACAAAAGATCATTTTTCTAGTACAACTAACCAAAATACATATCTCTAGGCATTATTAGCCATTTTGCATGTGTTGTTTAGAAGTTATGTTTGAATACATTTTTATTGCTTTTTTCGCATTATCTCAGGATTCTAAGACTATAATAGTCATATTGAGTAAAAAACTACTTTTTGCATTTGCAAGATTTAAAAAAGCATATGTTTCGAGTAAAACTCCAAAAGATGCATTATTTCAGGCATTATTAGCCATTTTTCATGTGTGGTGTAGGAGTTATGTTTGAATAACTGTCATATTGAGTCTTACAGTAAACAGTTATATTGAGTAAAACCTCATTTTTGTATTTGCAAACCTTTGAAAAACAACTGTATCTAGTAAAACTCACATGTATTCAATATCACAGGCATTTTTAGACATTTTGCACGTTTGGATTATGAATTATGTTTGAATACATTGTTATTGCTTTTTTCGCATTATCTCAGGATTCTAAGTACATTACTGTCAAATTGAGTAACAAATCAAATTTTGTTTTTGCAAACCTTACCAAATGTTTTTTTTTTCAGGAAAACTCTCGAAGATGCATTTCTTCAGGCATTATTAGACATTTTGCATGTGTATTTTTGGAGTTATGTTTCAAAAACTGTCATTTTGAGTGTGACCAATATGAGTTCAGTAAAATCTAATATTTGTATTTGTGATTCTTTCCTTAATACCTTATTCTGCTAAAACTTACATAAATTCAATATTAAAGGCTTTTTAAGACAGATTTCATATTTGGTTTTGGAGTTATGATTATAAACCTTTCATATTAAGTATGACAGTAACACTGTTATATTGAATAAAAAACTAACTTGTGTCTTTGCAAACCTTACAAAAGATAATTTTTCTAGTACAACTAACAAAAAAACATATCTCTAGGCATTATTAGCCATTTTGCATTTGTTGTTTAGAAGTTATGTTTGAATACATTTTTATTGCTTTTTTCGCATTATCTCAGGATTCTAAGACTATTATGGTCATATTGAGTAAAAAACAACTTTTTGCATTTGCAAGATTTAAAAAAGCATATGTTTCGGGTAAAACTCCCGAAGATGCATTATTTCAGGCATTATTAGCCATTTTTCATGTGTGGTGTAGGAGTTATGTTTAAATAACAGTCATATTGAGTGTTACAGTATACAGTCATATTGATTAAAACCTCATTTTTGTATTTGCAAACCATTGAAAAACAACTGTATCTAGTAAAACTCACATGTATTCAATATCACAGGCATTTTTAGACATTTTGCACGTTTGGATTAGGAATTATGTTTGAATACATTTGTATTTCTTTTTTCCCATTATCTCAGGATTCTAAGTACATGACTGTCAAATTGAGTAACAAATCAAATTTTGTTTTTGCAAACCTTACCAGATGTTTTTTTTTTTTCAGGAAAACTCTCGAAGATGCATTTTTTCAGGCATTATTAGACATTTTGCATGTGTATTTTTTGAGTTATGTTTCAAAAACTGTCATTTTAAATGTGACCAATATGAGGCCAGTAAAATCTAATATTTGTATTTGTGATTCTTTCCAAAATACCTGATTCTGCTAAAACTCACATAAATTCAATATTAAAGGCTTTTTAAGACAAATTTCATATTTGGTTTTGGAGTTATGATTATAAACCTTTCCTATTTAGGATGACAGTTACACTGTTAAATTGAATAAAAAAACTAACTTGTGTCTTTGCAAACCTTACAAAAGATCATATTTCTAGTACAACTAACAAAAAAACATATCTCTAGGCATTATTAGCCATTTTGCATGTGTTGTTTAGAAGTTATGTTTGAATACATTTTTATTGCTTTTTTCGCATTATCTCAGGATTCTAAGACTATTATAGTCATATTGAGTAAAAAACAACTTTTTGCATTTGCAAGATTTAAAAAAGCATATGTTTCGGGTAAAACTCCCAAAGATGCATTATTTCAGGCATTATTAGCCATTTTTCATGTGTGGTGTAGGAGTTATCTTTAAATAACTGTTATATTGAGTGTTACAGTATACAGTCATATTGAGTAAAACCTCATTTTTGTATTTGCAAACCATTGAAAAACAACTGTATCTAGTAAAACTCACATGTATTCAATATCACAGGCATTTTTAGACATTTTGCACCTTTGGATTAGGAATTATGTTTGAATACATTTTTATTGCTTTTTTCGCATTTTCTCAGGATTCTAAGTGCATTACTGTCAAATTGAGTAACAAATCTAATTATGTTTTTGCAAATCTTACCAAATGTTTTTTTTCTGGAAAACTCTCAAAGATGCATTTCTTCAGGCATTATTAGACATTTTGCATGTGTATTTTTGGAGTTATGTTTCAAAAACTGTCATTTTGAGTGTGACCAATATGAGTTCAGTAAAATCTAATATTTGTATTTGTGATTCTTTCCAAAATACCTGATTCTGCTAAAACTCACATAAATTCAATATTAAAGGCTTTTTAAGACAAATTTCATATTTGGTTTTGGAGTTATGATTATAAACCTTTCATATTTAGTATGACAGTTACACTGTTATATTAAATAAAAAATCTAACTTGTGTCTTTGCAAACCTTACAAAAGATCATTTTTCTAGTACAACTAACAAAAAAACATATCTCTAGGCATTATTAGCCATTTTGCATGTGTTGTTTAGAAGTTATGTTTGAATAAATTTTTATTGCTTT
This sequence comes from Nerophis ophidion, assembly GCF_033978795.1. Taxonomy (NCBI): domain Eukaryota; kingdom Metazoa; phylum Chordata; class Actinopteri; order Syngnathiformes; family Syngnathidae; genus Nerophis; species Nerophis ophidion. The sequence goes on along the minus strand of NW_026907071.1, from coordinate 95,820 downwards.
TTTCGCATTATCTCAGGAGTCTAAGACTATTATAGTCATATTGACTAAAAAACTACTTTTTGCATTTGCAAGATTTAAAAAAGCATATGTTTCGGGTAAAACTCCCGAAGATGCATTATTTCAGGCAGTATTAGCCATTTTTCATGTGTGGTGTAGGAGTTATCTTTAAATAACTGTCATATTGAGTGTTACAGTATACAGTCATATTGAGTAAAACCTCATTTTTGTATTTGCAAACCATTGAAAAACAACTGTATCTAGTAAAACTCACATGTATTCAATATCACAGGCATTTTTAGACATTTTGCACGTTTGGATTAGGAATTATGTTTGAATACATTTTTATTGCTTTTTTCGCATTATCTCAGGATTCTAAGTACATTACTGTCAAATTGAGTAACAAATCAAATTTTGTTTTTGCAAACCTTACCAAATGTTTTTTTTCTGGAAAACTCTCGAAGATGCATTTCTTCAGGCATTATTAGACATTTTGCATGTGTATTTTTGGAGTTATGTTTCAAAAACTGTCATTTTGAGTGTGACCAATATGGGTTCAGTAAAATCTAATATTTGTATTTGTGATTCTTTCCAAAATACCTGATTCTGCTAAAACTCACATAAATTCAATATTAAAGGCTTTTTAAGACACATTTCATATTTGGTTTTGGAGTTATGATTATAAACCTTTCATATTTAGGATGACAGTTACACTGTTATATTGAATAAAAAAACTAACTTGTGTCTTTGCAAACCTTACAAAAGATCATTTTTCTAGTACAACTAACAAAAAAACATATCTCTAGGCATTATTCGCCATTTTGCATCTGTTGTTTAGAAGTTATGTTTGAATACATTTTTATTGCTTTTTTCGCATTATCTCAGGATTCTAAGACTATTATAGTCATATTGAGTAAAAAACAACTTTTTGCATTTGCAAGATTTAAAAAAGCATATGTTTCGAGTAAAACTCCCAAAGATGCATTATTTCAGGCATTATTAGCCATTTTTCATGTGTGGTGTAGGAGTTATGTTTAAATAACTGTCATATTGAGTGTTACAGTATACAGTCATATTGAGTAATTTGTATTTGCAAACCATAGAAAAACAACTGTATCTAGTAAAACTCACATGTATTCAATATCACAGGCATTTTTAGACATTTTGCACGTTTGGATTAGGAATTAAGTTTGAATACATTTTTATTGCTTTTTTCGCATTATCTCAGGATTCTAAGTACATTACTGTCAAATTGAGTAACAAATCAAATTTTGTTTTTGCTAACCTTACCAGATGTTTTTTTTTTTCAGGAGAACTCTCGAAGATATATTTCTTCAGGCATTATTAGACATTTTGCATGTGTATTTTTGGAGTTATGTTTCAAAAACTGTCATTTTGAGTGTGACCAATATGAGGCCAGTAAAACCTAATATTTGTATTTGTGATTCTTTCCAAAATACCTGATTCTGCAAAAACTTACATAAATTCAATATTAAAGGCTTTTTAAGACAAATGTCATATTTGGTTTTGGAGTTATGATTATAAACCTTTCATATTTAGTATGACAGTTACACTGTTATATTGAATAAAAAAACTAACTTGTGTCTTTGCAAACCTTACAAAAGATCATTTTTCTAGTACAACTAACCAAAATACATATCTCTAGGCATTATTAGCCATTTTGCATGTGTTGTTTAGAAGTTATGTTTGAATACATTTTTATTGCTTTTTTCGCATTATCTCAGGATTCTAAGACTATAATAGTCATATTGAGTAAAAAACTACTTTTTGCATTTGCAAGATTTAAAAAAGCATATGTTTCGAGTAAAACTCCAAAAGATGCATTATTTCAGGCATTATTAGCCATTTTTCATGTGTGGTGTAGGAGTTATGTTTGAATAACTGTCATATTGAGTCTTACAGTAAACAGTTATATTGAGTAAAACCTCATTTTTGTATTTGCAAACCTTTGAAAAACAACTGTCTCTAGTAAAACTCACATGTATTCAATATCACAGGCATTTTTAGACATTTTGCACGTTTGGATTATGAATTATGTTTGAATACATTGTTATTGCTTTTTTCGCATTATCTCAGGATTCTAAGTACATTACTGTCAAATTGAGTAACAAATCAAATTTTGTTTTTGCAAACCTTACCAAATGTTTTTTTTTTCAGGAAAACTCTCGAAGATGCATTTCTTCAGGCATTATTAGACATTTTGCATGTGTATTTTTGGAGTTATGTTTCAAAAACTGTCATTTTGAGTGTGACCAATATGAGTTCAGTAAAATCTAATATTTGTATTTGTGATTCTTTCCTTAATACCTTATTCTGCTAAAACTTACATAAATTCAATATTAAAGGCTTTTTAAGACAGATTTCATATTTGGTTTTGGAGTTATGATTATAAACCTTTCATATTTAGTATGACAGTAACACTGTTATATTGAATAAAAAAACTAACTTGTGTCTTTGCAAACCTTACAAAAGATAATTTTTCTAGTACAACTAACAAAAAAACATATCTCTAGGCATTATTAGCCATTTTGCATTTGTTGTTTAGAAGTTATGTTTGAATACATTTTTATTGCTTTTTTCGCATTATCTCAGGATTCTAAGACTATTATGGTCATATTGAGTAAAAAACAACTTTTTGCATTTGCAAGATTTAAAAAAGCATATGTTTCGGGTAAAACTCCCGAAGATGCATTATTTCAGGCATTATTAGCCATTTTTCATGTGTGGTGTAGGAGTTATGTTTAAATAACTGTCATATTGAGTGTTACAGTATACAGTCATATTGATTAAAACCTCATTTTTGTATTTGCAAACCATTGAAAAACAACTGTATCTAGTAAAACTCACATGTATTCAATATCACAGGCATTTTTAGACATTTTGCACGTTTGGATTAGGAATTATGTTTGAATACATTTGTATTTCTTTTTTCCCATTATCTCAGGATTCTAAGTACATGACTGTCAAATTGAGTAACAAATCAAATTTTGTTTTTGCAAACCTTACCAGATGTTTTTTTTTTTTCAGGAAAACTCTCGAAGATGCATTTCTTCAGGCATTATTAGACATTTTGCATGTGTATTTTTGGAGTTATGTTTCAAAAACTGTCATTTTAAATGTGACCAATATGAGGCCAGTAAAATCTAATATTTGTATTTGTGATTCTTTCCAAAATACCTGATTCTGCTAAAACTCACATAAATTCAATATTAAAGGCTTTTTAAGACAAATTTCATATTTGGTTTTGGAGTTATGATTATAAACCTTTCATATTTAGGATGACAGTTACACTGTTAAATTGAATAAAAAAACTAACTTGTGTCTTTGCAAACCTTACAAAAGATCATATTTCTAGTACAACTAACAAAAAAACATATCTCTAGGCATTATTAGCCATTTTGCATGTGTTGTTTAGAAGTTATTTTTGAATACATTTTTATTGCTTTTTTTGCATTATCTCAGGATTCTAAGACTATTATAGTCATATTGAGTAAAAAACAACTTTTTGCATTTGCAAGATTTAAAAAAGCATATGTTTCGGGTAAAACTCCCGAAGATGCATTATTTCAGGCATTATTAGCCATTTTTCATGTGTGGTGTAGGAGTTATCTTTAAATAACTGTCATATTGAGTGTTACAGTATACAGTCATATTGAGTAAAACCTCATTTTTGTATTTGCAAACCATTGAAAAACAACTGTATTTAGTAAAACTCACATGTATTCAATATCACAGGCATTTTTAGACATTTTGCACCTTTGGATTAGGAATTATGTTTGAATACATTTTTATTGCTTTTTTCGCATTATCTCAGGATTCTAAGTACATTACTGTCAAATTGCGTAACAAATCAAATTTTGTTTTTGCAAACCTTACCAAATGTTTTTTTTCTGGAAAACTCTCAAAGATGCATTTCTTCAGGCATTATTAGACATTTTGCATGTGTATTTTTGGAGTTATGTTTCAAAAACTGTCATTTTGAGTGTGACCAATATGAGTTCAGTAAAATCTAATATTTGTATTTGTGATTCTTTCCAAAATACCTGATTCTGCTAAAACTCACATAAATTCAATATTAAAGGCTTTTTAAGACAAATTTCATATTTGGTTTTGGAGTTATGATTATAAACCTTTCATATTTAGTATGACAGTTACACTGTTATATTAAATAAAAAATCTAACTTGTGTCTTTGCAAACCTTACAAAAGATCATTTTTCTAGTACAACTAACAAAAAAACATATCTCTAGGCATTATTAGCCATTTTGCATGTGTTGTTTAGAAGTTATGTTTGGATAAATTTTTATTGCTTTTTTCGCATTATCTCAGGAGTCTAAGACTATTATAGTCATATTGACTAAAAAACTACTTTTTGCATTTGCAAGATTTAAAAAAGCATATGTTTCGGGTAAAACTCCCGAAGATGCATTATTTCAGGCAGTATTAGCCATTTTTTCATGTGTGGTGTAGGAGTTATCTTTAAATAACTGTCATATTGAGTGTTACAGTATACAGTCATATTGAGTAAAACCTCATTTTTGTATTTGCAAACCATTGAAAAACAACTGTATCTAGTAAAACTCACATGTATTCAATATCACAGGCATTTTTAGACATTTTGCACGTTTGGATTAGGAATTATGTTTGAATACATTTTTATTGCTTTTTTCGCATTATCTCAGGATTCTAAGTACATTACTGTCAAATTGAGTAACAAATCAAATTTTGTTTTTGCTAACCTTACCAGATGTTTTTTTTTTCAGGAGAACTCTCGAAGATATATTTCTTCAGGCATTATTAGACATTTTGCATGTGTATTTTTGGAGTTATGTTTCAAAAACTGTCATTTTGAGTGTGACCAATATGAGGCCAGTAAAACCTAATATTTGTATTTGTGATTCTTTCCAAAATACCTGATTCTGCAAAAACTTACATAAATTCAATATTAAAGGCTTTTTAAGACAAATGTCATATTTGGTTTTGGAGTTATGATTATAAACCTTTCATATTTAGTATGACAGTTACACTGTTATATTGAATAAAAAAACTAACTTGTGTCTTTGCAAACCTTACAAAAGATCATTTTTCTAGTACAACTAACCAAAATACATATCTCTAGGCATTATTAGCCATTTTGCATGTGTTGTTTAGAAGTTATGTTTGAATACATTTTTATTGCTTATTTCGCATTATCTCAGGATTCTAAGACTATAATAGTCATATTGAGTAAAAAACTACTTTTTGCATTTGCAAGATTTAAAAAAGCATATGTTTCGAGTAAAACTCCCAAAGATGCATTATTTCAGCCATTATTAGCCATTTTTCATGTGTGGTGTAGGAGTTATGTTTAAATAACTGTCATATTGAGTGTTACAGTATACAGTCATATTGAGTAAAACCTCATTTTTGTATTTGCAAACCATTGAAAAACAACTGTATCTAGTAAAACTCACATGTATTCAATATCACAGGCATTTTTAGACATTTTGCACGTTTGGATTAGGAATTATGTTTGAATACATTTTTATTTCTTTTTTCGCATTATCTCAGGATTCTAAGTACATGACTGTCAAATTGAGTAACACATCAAATTTTGTTTTTGCAAACCTTACCAGATGTTTTTTTTTTTTTCAGGAAAACTCTCGAAGATGCATTTCTTCAGGCATTATTAGACATTTTGCATGTGTATTTTTGGAGTTATGTTTCAAAAACTGTCATTTTGCGTGTGACCAATATGAGGCCAGTAAAATCTAATATTTGTATTTGTGATTCTTTCCAAAATACCTGATTCTGCTAAAACTCACATAAATTCAATATTAAAGGCTTTTAAAGACAAATTTCATATTTGGTTTTGGAGTTATGATTATAAACCTTTCATATTTAGTATGACAGTTACACTGTTATATTGAAAAAAATATATATAACTTGTGTCTTTGCAAACCTTACAAAAGATAATTTTTCTAGTACAACTAACCAAAATACATATCTCTAGGCATTATTAGCCATTTTGCATTTGTTGTTTAGAAGTTATGTTTGAATACCGTTTTATTGATTTTTTCACAGTATCTCAGGATTCTAAGACTATTATAGTCATATTGAGTAAAAAACTACTTTTTGCATTTGCAAGATTTAAAAAAGCATATGTTTCAAGTAAAACTTCCAAAGATGCATTATTTCAGGCATTATTAGCTATTTTTCATGTGTGGTGTAGGAGTTATGTTTAAATAACTGTCATATTGAGTGTTACAGTATACAGTCATATTGAGTAAGTTGTATTTGCAAACCATAGAAAAACAACTGTATCTAGTAAAACTCACATGTATTCAATATCACAGGCATTTTTAGACATTTTGCACGTTTGGATTAGGAATTAAGTTTGAATACATTTTTATTGCTTTTTTCGCATTATCTCAGGATTCTAAGTACATTACTGTCAATTGAGTAACAAATCAAATTTTGTTTTTGCTAACCTTACCAGATGTTTTTTTTTTTCAGGAGAACTCTCGAAATATATTTCTTCAGGCATTATTAGACATTTTGCATGTGTATTTTTGGAGTTATGTTTCAAAAACTGTCATTTTGAGTGTGACCAATATGAGGCCAGTAAAACCTAATATTTGTATTTGTGATTCTTTCCAAAATACCTGATTCTGCAAAAACTTACATAAATTCAATATTAAAGGCTTTTTAAGACAAAAGTCATATTTGGTTTTGGAGTTATGATTATAAACCTTTCATATTTAGTATGACAGTTACACTGTTATATTGAATAAAAAAACTAACTTGTGTCTTTGCAAACCTTACAAAAGATATTTTTTCTAGTACAACTAACCAAAATACATATCTCTAGGCATTATTAGCCATTTTGCATGTGTTGTTTAGAAGTTATGTTTGAATACATTTTTATTGCTTTTTTCGCATTATCTCAGGATTCTAAGACTATAATAGTCATATTGAGTAAAAAACTACTTTTTGCATTTGCAAGATTTAAAAAGCATATGTTTCGAGTAAAACTCCCAAAGATGCATTATTTCAGGCATTATTAGCCATTTTTCATGTGTGGTGTAGGAGTTATGTTTAAATAACTGTCATATTGAGTGTTACAGTATACAGTCATATTGAGTAAAACCTCATTTTTGTATTTGCAAACCATTGAAAAACAACTGTATCTAGTAAAACTCACATGTATTCAATATCACAGGCATTTTTAGACATTTTGCACGTTTGGATTAGGAATTATGTTTGAATACATTTGTATTTCTTTCTTCGCATTATCTCAGGATTCTAAGTACATGACTGTCAAATTGAGTAACAAATCAAATTTTGTTTTTGCAAACCTTACCAGATGTTTTTTTTTTTCAGGAAAACTCTCGAAGATGCATTTCTTCAGGCATTATTAGACATTTTGCATGTGTATTTTTGGAGTTATGTTCAAAAACTGTCATTTTGAGTGTGACCAATATGAGGCCAGTAAAATCTAATATTTGTATTTGTGATTCTTTCCAAAACACCTGATTCTGCTAAAACTCACATAAATTCAATATTAAAGGCTTTTAAGACAAATTTCATATTTGGTTTTGGAGTTAGGATTATAAACCTTTCATATTTAGGATGACAGTTACACTGTTAAATTGAATAAAACAACTAACTTGTGTCTTTGCAAACCTTACAAAAGATCATATTTCTAGTACAACTAACAAAAAAACATATCTCTAGGCATTATTAGCCATTTTGCATGTGTTGTTTAGAAGTTATGTTTGAATACATTTTTATTGCTTTTTTCGCATTATCTCAGGATTCTAAGACTATTATAGTCATATTGAGTAAAAAACTACTTTTGCATTTGCAAGATTTAAAAAAGCATATGTTTCGGGTAAAACTCCCGAAGATGCATTATTTCAGGCATTATTAGCCATTTTTCATGTGTGGTGTAGGAGTTATCTTTAAATAACTGTCACATTGAGTGTTACAGTATACAGTCATTTTGAGTAAAACCTCATTTTTGTATTTGCAAACCATTGAAAAACAACTGTATCTAGTAAAACTCACATGTATTCAATATCACAGGCATTTTTAGACATTTTGCACGTTTGGATTAGGAATTATGTTTGAATACATTTTTATTGCTTTTTTCGCATTATCTCAGGATTCTAAGTACATTACTGTCAAATTGAGTAACAAATCAAATTTTGTTTTTGCAAACCTTACCAAATGTTTTTTTTCTGGAAAACTCTCAAAGATGCATTTCTTCAGGCATTATTAGACATTTTGCATGTGTATTTTTGGAGTTATGTTTCAAAAACTGTCATTTTGAGTGTGACCAATATGAGTTCAGTAAAATCTAATATTTGTATTTGTGATTCTTTCCAAAATACCTGATTCTGCTAAAACTCACATAAATTCAATATTAAAGGCTTTTTAAGACAAATTTCATATTTGGTTTTGGAGTTATGATTATAACCTATCATATTTAGTATGACAGTTACACTGTTATATTAAATAAAAAATCTAACTTGTGTCTTTGCAAACCTTACAAAAGATCATTTTTCTAGTACAACTAACAAAAAAACATATCTCTAGGCATTATTAGCCATTTTGCATGTGTTGTTTAGAAGTTATGTTTGAATACATTTTTATTGCTTTTTTCGCATTATCTCAGGAGTCTAAGACTATTATAGTCATATTGACTAAAAAACTACTTTTTGAATTTGCAAGATTTAAAAAAGCATATGTTTCGAGTAAAACTCCCAAAGATGCAATATTTCAGGCATTATTAGCCATTTTTCATGTGTGGTGTAGGAGTTATGTTTAAATAACTGTCATATTGAGTGTTACAGTATACAGTCATATTGAGTAAAACCTCATTTTTGTATTTGCAAACCATTGAAAAACAACTGTATCTAGTAAAACTCACATGTATTCAATATCACAGGCATTTTTAGACATTTTGCACGTTTGGATTATGTTTGAATACATTTTTATTGCTTTTTTCGCATTATCTCAGGATTCTAAGTACATTACTGTCAAATGGAGTAACAAATCAAATTTTGTTTTTGCAAACCTTACCAAATGTTTTTTTTCTGGAAAACTCTCGAAGATGTATTTCTTCAGGAATTATTAGACATTTTGCATGTGTATTTTTGGAGTTATGTTTCAAAAACTGTCATTTTGAGTGTGACCAATATGAGGCCAGTAAAACCTAATATTTGTATTTGTGATTCTTTCCAAAATACCTGATTCTGCTAAAACTTACATAAATTCAATATTAAAGGCTTTTTAAGACAAATGTCATATTTGGTTTTGGAGTTATGATTATAAACTTTCATATTTAGTATGACAGTTACACTGTTATATTGAATAAAAAAACCAACTTGTGTCTTTGCAAACCTTACAAAAGATAATTTTTCTAGTACAACTAACAAAAAAACATATCTCTAGGCATTATTAGCCATTTTGCATGTGTTGTTTAGAAGTTATGTTTGAATACATTTTTATTGCTTTTTTCGCATTATCTCAGGATTCTAAGACTATAATAGTCATATTGAGTAAAAAACTACTTTTTTGCATTTGCAAGATTTAAAAAAGCATATGTTTCGAGTAAAACTCCCAAAGATGCATTATTTCAGGCATTATTAGCCATTTTTCATGTGTGGTGTAGGAGTTATGTTTGAATAACTGTCATATTGAGTGTTACAGTATACAGTCATATTGAGTAAAACCTCACTTTTGTATTTGCAAACCATTGAAAAACAACTGTATCTAGTAAAACTCACATGTATTCAATATCACAGGCATTTTTAGACATTTTGCACGTTTGATTAGGAATTATGTTTGAATACATTTGTATTGCTTTTTTCGCATTATCTCAGGATAATGACTAACAAATCAAATTTTTTTTTTGCAAACCTTACCAAATGTTTTTTTTCTGGAAAAAACTCGAAGATGCATTTCTTCAGGCATTATTAGACATTTTGCATGTGTATTTTTGGAGTTATGTTTCCAAAACTGTCATTTTGAGTGTGACCAATATGAGGCCAGTAAAATCTAATATTTGTATTTGTGATTCTTTCCAAAATACCTGATTCTGCTAAAACTCACATAAATTCAATATTAAAGGCTTTTAAGACAAATTACATATTTGGTTTTGGAGTTATGATTATAAACCTTTCATATTTAGGATGACAGTTACACTGTTAAATTGAATAAAAAAACTAACTTGTGTCTTTGCAAACCTTACAAAAGATCATTTTTCTAGTACAACTAACCAAAAAACATATCTCTAGGCATTATTAGCCATTTTGCATGTGTTGTTTAGAAGTTATGTTTGAATACATTTTTATTGCTTTTTTCGCATTATCTCAGGATTCTAAGACTATTATAGTCATATTGAGTAAAAACAACTTTTTGCATTTGCAAGATTTAAAAAAGCATATGTTTCGAGTAAAACTCCCAAAGATGCATTATTTCAGGCATTATTAGCCATTTTTCATGTGTGGTGTAGGAGTTATGTTTAAATAACTGTCATATTGAGTGTTACAGTATACAGTCATATTGAGTAAAACCTCATTTTTGTATTTGCAAACCATTGAAAAACAACTGTATCTAGTAAAACTCACATGTATTCAATATCACAGGCATTTTTAGACATTTTGCACGTTTGGATTAGGAATTATGTTTGAATACATTTTTATTGCTTTTTTCGCATTATCTCAGAATTCTAAATACATTACCGTGACATTGAGTAAAACATTACTCTTTGTTCTTGCAAACCGTAACAAATGTTTTTTTTTTCAGGAGAACTCTCAAAGATGCAGTTCTTTAGATATTATTAGACATTTTGCCTGTGTATTTTTGGAGTTATGTTTCAAAAACTGTCATTTTGAGTGTGATCAATATGAGGCCAGTAAAACCTAATTTTTGTATTTGTGATTCTTTCCAAAATACCCGATTCTGGTAAAATTCACATACATTCAATATTAAAGGCTTTTTAAGACAAATTAATGTTTGGTTTTGGAGTTGTATTTATAAACCTTTCATATTTAGTATGACAATTACACTGTTATTTTGAATAAAAAAACTAACTTGTGTCTTTGTGAACCTTACAAAAGATCATTTTTCTAGTACAACTATCAAAAATACACATCTGTAGGAATTATTAGACATTTTGCATGTGGTGTTTACAAGTTATTTTTGAATACATTTTTATTGCTTTTTTCGCATTATATCAGGATTCTAAGAACATTATTGTCATATTGAGTAAAAAACTACTTTTTGCATTTGCAAGATTTAAAAAAGCATATGTTTCGAGTAAAACTCCCAAAGATGCATTATTTCAGGCATTATTAGCCATTTTCATGTGTGGTGTAGGAGTCATGTTTCAATAACTGTCATATTGAGTGTTACAGTATACAGTCATATTGAGTAAAACCTAATTTTTGTATTTGCAAACCATTGAAAAACAACTGTATCTAGTAAAACTCACATGTATTCAATATCACAGGCATTTTTAGACATTTTGCACGTTTGGATTAGGAAATATGTTGGAATACATTTGTATTGCTTTTTTCGCATTATCTCAGGATTCTAAGTACATTACTGTGACATTGAGTAACAAATCAAATTTTGTTTTTGCAAACCTTACCAAATGTTTTTTTTCTGGAAAACTCTCGAAGATGCATTTCTTCAGGCATTATTAGACATTTTGCATGTGTATTTTTGGAGTTATGTTTCAAAAACTGTCATTTTGAGTGTGACCAATATGAGGCCAGAAAAATCTAATATTTGTATTTGTGATTCTTTCCAAAATACCTTATTCTGCTAAAACTCACATAAATTCAATATTAAAGGCTTTTTAAGACAAATTTCATATTTGGTTTTGGAGTTATGATTATAAACCTTTCATATTTAGGATGACAGTTACACTGTTAAATTGAATAAAAAAACTAACTTGTGTCTTTACAAACCTTACAGAAGATCATTTTTCTAGTACAACTAACAAAAAAACATATCTCTAGGCATTATTAGCCATTTTGCATGTGTTGTTTAGAAGTTATGTTTGAATACATTTTTATTGCTTTTTTCGCATTATCTCAGGATTCTAAGACTATTATAGTCATATTGAGTAAAAAACAACTTTTTGCATTTGCAAGATTTACAAAAGCATATGTTTCGAGTAAAACTCCCAAAGATGCATTATTTTAGGCATTATTAGCCATTTTTCATGTGTGGTGTAGGAGTAATGTTTAAATAACTGTCATATTGAGTGTTACAGTATACAGTCATATTGAGTAAAACCGCATTTTTGTATTTGCAAACCATTGAAAAACAACTGTATCTAGTAAAACTCACATGTATTCAATATCACAGGCATTTTTAGACATTTTGCACGTTTGGATTAGGAATTATGTTTGAATACATTTTTATTGCTTTTTTCGCATTATCTCAGGATTCTTAGTACATTCCTGTCAAATTGAGTAACAAATCAAATTTTGTTTTTGCAAACCTTACCAAATGTTTTTTTTCTGGAAAACTCTCGAAGATGCATTCCTTCAGGCATTATTAGACATTTTGCATGTGTATTTTTGGAGTTATGTTTCAAAAACTGTCATTTTGAGTGTGACCAATATGAGGCCAGTAAAACCTAATATTTGTATTTGTGATTCTTTCCAAAATACCTGATTCTGCAAAAACTTACATAAATTCAATATTAAAGGCTTTTTAAGACAAATTTCATATTTGGTTTTGGAGTTATGATTATAAACCTTTCATATTTAGTATGACAGTTACACTGTTATATTGAATAAAAAAACTAACTTGTGTCTTTGCAAACCTTACAAAAGATCATTTTTCTAGTACAACTAACCAAAATACATATCTCTAGGCATTATTAGCCATTTTGCATGTGTTGTTTAGAAGTTATGTTTGAATACATTTTTATTGCTTTTTTCGCATTATCTCAGGATTCTAAGACTATTATAGTCATATTGAGTAAAAAACAACTTTTTGCATTTGCAAGATTTACAAAAGCATACGTTTCGAGTAAAACTCCCAAAGATGCATTATTTCAGGCATTATTAGCCATTTTTCATGTGTGGTGTAGGAGTTATGTTTAAATAACTGTCATATTGAGTGTTACAGTATACAGTCATATTGAGTAAAACCGCATTTTTGTATTTGCAAACCATAGAAAAACAACTGTATCTAGTAAAACTCACATGTATTCAATATCACAGGCATTTTTAGACATTTTGCACGTTTGGATTAGGAATTATGTTTGAATACATTTTTATTGCTTTTTTCGCATTATCTCAGGATTCTTAGTACATTACTGTCAAATTGAGTAACAAATCAAATTTTGTTTTTGCAAACTTTACCAAATGTTTTTTTTTCAGGAAAACTCTCGAAGATGCATTTCTTCAGGCATTATTAGACATTTTGCATGTGTATTTTTGGAGTTATGTTTCAAAAACTGTCATTTTGAGTGTGACCAATATGAGGCCAGTAAAATCTAATATTTGTATTTGTGATTCTTTCCAAAATACCTGATTCTGCTAAAACTCACATAAATTCAATATTAAAGGCTTTTTAAGACAAATTTCATATTTGGTTTTGGAGTTATGATTATAAACCTTTCATATTAAGTATGACAGTTACACAGTTATATTGAATAAAAAAAACTAACTTGTGTCTTTGCAAACCTTACAAAAGATCATTTTTCTAGTACAACTAACAAAAAAACATATCTCTAGGCATTATTAGCCATTTTGCATGTGTTGTTTAGAAGTTATGTTTGAATACATTTTTATTGCTTTTTTCGCATTATCTCAGGATTCTAAGACTATTATAGTCATATTGAGTAAAAAAACTACTTTTTGCATTTGCAAGATTTAAAAAAGCATATGTTTCGAGTAAAACTCCCAAAGATGCATTATTTCAGGCATTATTAGCCATTCTTCATGTGTGGTGTAGGAGTTATGTTTAAATAACTGTCATATTGAGTGTTACAGTATACAGTTATATTTAGTAAAACCTCATTTTTGTATTTGCAAACCATTGAAAAACAACTGTATCTAGTAAAACTCACATGTATTCAACATCACAGGCATTTTTAGACATTTTGCACGTTTGGATTAGGAATTATGTTTGAATACATTTGTATTTCTTTTTTCGCATTATCTCAGGATTCCAAGTACATTACTGTGAAATTGAGTAACAAATCAAATTTTGTTTTTGCAAACCTTACCAAATGTTTTTTTTTTCCAGGAAAACTCTCGAAGATGCATTTCTTCAGGCATTATTAGACATTTTGCATGTGTATTTTTGGAGTTATGTTTCAAAAACTGTCATTTTGAGTGTGACCAATATGAGGCCAGCAAAACCTAATTTTTGTATTTGTGATTCTTTCCAAAATACCCAATTCTGGTAAAACTCACATAAATTCAATATTAAAGGCTTTTTAAGACGAATTAATGTTTTGTTTTGGAGATAAGATTAAAAACCTTTCATATTTAGTATGACAGTGACACTGTTATATTGAATAAAAAAACAAACTTTTGTCTTTGTGAACCTTACAAAATATAATTTTTCTTGTGCAACTAACAAAAATATATATCTCTAGGCGTTATTAGCCATTTTGCATGTGTTGTTTAGAAGTTATGTTTGAATACATTTTTATTGCTTTTTTCGCATTATCTCAGGATTCTAAGAACATTATTGTCATATTGAGTAAAAAACTAATTTTTTCTATTTGCAAAATTTATAAAAGCATATGTTTCGAGTAAAACTCCCAAAGATGCATTATTTCAGGCATTATTAGCTATTTTTCATGTGTGGTGTAGGAGTTATGTTTCAATAACTGTCATATTGAGTGTTACAGTATACAGTCATATTGAGCAAAACCTAATTTTTGTATTTGCAAACCATTGAAAACAACTGTATCTAGTAAAACCCAAATGTATTCAATATCACAGGCATTTTTAGACATTTTGCACGTTTGGATTAGGAAATATGTTGGAATACATTTGTATTGCTTTTTTCGCATTATCTCAGAATTCTAAATACATTACCGTGACATTGAGTAAAACATTACTCTTTGTTCTTGCAAACCGTAACAAATGTTTTTTTTTTCAGGAGAACTCTCAAAGATGCAGTTCTTTAGATATTATTAGACATTTTGCCTGTGTATTTTTGGAGTTATGTTTCAAAAACTGTCATTTTGAGTGTGATCAATATGAGGCCAGTAAAACCTAATTTTTGTATTTGTGATTCTTTCCAAAATACCCGATTCTGGTAAAATTCACATACATTCAATATTAAAGGCTTTTTAAGACAAATTAATGTTTGGTTTTGGAGTTGTATTTATAAACCTTTCATATTTAGTATGACAATTACACTGTTATTTTGAATAAAAAAACTAACTTGTGTCTTTGTGAACCTTACAAAAGATCATTTTTCTAGTACAACTATCAAAAATACACATCTGTAGGAATTATTAGACATTTTGCATGTGGTGTTTACAAGTTATTTTTGAATACATTTTTATTGCTTTTTTCGCATTATATCAGGATTCTAAGAACATTATTGTCATATTGAGTAAAAAACTACTTTTTGCATTTGCAAGATTTAAAAAAGCATATGTTTCGAGTAAAACTCCCAAAGATGCATTATTTCAGGCATTATTAGCCATTTTCATGTGTGGTGTAGGAGTCATGTTTCAATAACTGTCATATTGAGTGTTACAGTATACAGTCATATTGAGTAAAACCTAATTTTTGTATTTGCAAACCATTGAAAAACAACTGTATCTAGTAAACCTCACATGTATTCAATATCACAGGCATTTTTAGACATTTTGCACGTTTGGATTAGGAAATATGTTGGAATACATTTGTATTGCTTTTTTCGCATTATCTCAGGATTCTAAGTACATTACTGTGACATTGAGTAACAAATCAAATTTTGTTTTTGCAAACCTTACCAAATGTTTTTTTTCTGGAAAACTCTCGAAGATGCATTTCTTCAGGCATTATTAGACATTTTGCATGTGTATTTTTGGAGTTATGTTTCAAAAACTGTCATTTTGAGTGTGACCAATATGAGGCCAGAAAAATCTAATATTTGTATTTGTGATTCTTTCCAAAATACCTTATTCTGCTAAAACTCACATAAATTCAATATTAAAGGCTTTTTAAGACAAATTTCATATTTGGTTTTGGAGTTATGATTATAAACCTTTCATATTTAGGATGACAGTTACACTGTTAAATTGAATAAAAAAACTAACTTGTGTCTTTACAAACCTTACAGAAGATCATTTTTCTAGTACAACTAACAAAAAAACATATCTCTAGGCATTATTAGCCATTTTGCATGTGTTGTTTAGAAGTTATGTTTGAATACATTTTTATTGCTTTTTTCGCATTATCTCAGGATTCTAAGACTATTATAGTCATATTGAGTAAAAAACAACTTTTTGCATTTGCAAGATTTACAAAAGCATATGTTTCGAGTAAAACTCCCAAAGATGCATTATTTTAGGCATTATTAGCCATTTTTCATGTGTGGTGTAGGAGTAATGTTTAAATAACTGTCATATTGAGTGTTACAGTATACAGTCATATTGAGTAAAACCGCATTTTTGTATTTGCAAACCATTGAAAAACAACTGTATCTAGTAAAACTCACATGTATTCAATATCACAGGCATTTTTAGACATTTTGCACGTTTGGATTAGGAATTATGTTTGAATACATTTTTATTGCTTTTTTCGCATTATCTCAGGATTCTTAGTACATTACTGTCAAATTGAGTAACAAATCAAATTTTGTTTTTGCAAACCTTACCAAATGTTTTTTTTCTGGAAAACTCTCGAAGATGCATTCCTTCAGGCATTATTAGACATTTTGCATGTGTATTTTTGGAGTTATGTTTCAAAAACTGTCATTTTGAGTGTGACCAATATGAGGCCAGTAAAACCTAATATTTGTATTTGTGATTCTTTCCAAAATACCTGATTCTGCAAAAACTTACATAAATTCAATATTAAAGGCTTTTTAAGACAAATTTCATATTTGGTTTTGGAGTTATGATTATAAACCTTTCATATTTAGTATGACAGTTACACTGTTATATTGAATAAAAAAACTAACTTGTGTCTTTGCAAACCTTACAAAAGATCATTTTTCTAGTACAACTAACCAAAATACATATCTCTAGGCATTATTAGCCATTTTGCATGTGTTGTTTAGAAGTTATGTTTGAATACATTTTTATTGCTTTTTTCGCATTATCTCAGGATTCTAAGACTATTATAGTCATATTGAGTAAAAAACAACTTTTTGCATTTGCAAGATTTACAAAAGCATACGTTTCGAGTAAAACTCCCAAAGATGCATTATTTCAGGCATTATTAGCCATTTTTCATGTGTGGTGTAGGAGTTATGTTTAAATAACTGTCATATTGAGTGTTACAGTATACAGTCATATTGAGTAAAACCGCATTTTTGTATTTGCAAACCATAGAAAAACAACTGTATCTAGTAAAACTCACATGTATTCAATATCACAGGCATTTTTAGACATTTTGCACGTTTGGATTAGGAATTATGTTTGAATACATTTTTATTGCTTTTTTCGCATTATCTCAGGATTCTTAGTACATTACTGTCAAATTGAGTAACAAATCAAATTTTGTTTTTGCAAACTTTACCAAATGTTTTTTTTTCAGGAAAACTCTCGAAGATGCATTTCTTCAGGCATTATTAGACATTTTGCATGTGTATTTTTGGAGTTATGTTTCAAAAACTGTCATTTTGAGTGTGACCAATATGAGGCCAGTAAAATCTAATATTTGTATTTGTGATTCTTTCCAAAATACCTGATTCTGCTAAAACTCACATAAATTCAATATTAAAGGCTTTTTAAGACAAATTTCATATTTGGTTTTGGAGTTATGATTATAAACCTTTCATATTAAGTATGACAGTTACACAGTTATATTGAATAAAAAAAACTAACTTGTGTCTTTGCAAACCTTACAAAAGATCATTTTTCTAGTACAACTAACAAAAAAACATATCTCTAGGCATTATTAGCCATTTTGCATGTGTTGTTTAGAAGTTATGTTTGAATACATTTTTATTGCTTTTTTCGCATTATCTCAGGATTCTAAGACTATTATAGTCATATTGAGTATAAAACTACTTTTTGCATTTGCAAGATTTAAAAAAGCATATGTTTCGAGTAAAACTCCCAAAGATGCATTATTTCAGGCATTATTAGCCATTTTTCATGTGTGGTGTAGGAGTTATGTTTAAATAACTGTCATATTGAGTGTTACAGTATACAGTCATATTGAGTAAAACCTCATTTTTGTATTTGCAAACCATCGAAAAACAACTGTATCTAGTAAAACTCACATGTATTCAATATCACAGGCATTTTTAGACATTTTGCACGTTTGGATTAGGAATTATGTTTGAATACATTTTTATTGCTTTTTTCGCATTATCTCAGGATTCTAAGTATAGTACTGTCAAATTGAGTAACAAATAAATTTTGTTTTTGCAAACCTTACCAAATTTTTTTTTTCTGGAAAACTCTCGAAGATGCATTTCTTCAGGCATTATTAGACATTTTGCATGTTTATTTTTGGAGTTATGTTTCAAAAACTGTCATTTTGAGTGTGACCAATATGAGGCCAGTAAAATCTAATATTTGTATTTGTGATTCTTTCCAAAATACCTGATTCTGCTAAAACTTACATAAATTTAATATTAAAGGCTTTTTAAGACAAATGTCATATTTGGTTTTGGAGTTATGATTATAAACCTTTCATATTTAGTATGACAGTTACACTGTTATATTGAATAAAAAAACTAACTTGTGTCTTTGCAAACCTTACAAAAGATCATTTTTCTAGTACAACTAACAAAAAAACATATCTCTAGGCATTATTAGCCATTTTGCATGTGTTGTTTAGAAGTTATGTTTGAATACATTTTTATTGCTTTTTTCACATTATCTCAGGATTCTAAGACTATTATAGTCATATTGAGTAAAAAACAACTTTTTGCATTTGCAAGATTTAAAAAAGCATATGTTTCGAGTAAAATTCCCAAAGATGCATTATTTCAGGCATTATTAGCCATTTTTCATGTGTGGTGTAGGAGTTATGTTTAAATAACTGTCATATTGAGTGTTACAGTATACAGTCATATTGAGTAAAACCGCATTTTTGTATTTGCAAACCATAGAAAAACAACTGTATCTAGTAAAACTCACATGTATTCAATATCACAGGCATTTTTAGACATTTTGCACGTTTGGATTAGGAATTATGTTTGAATACATTTTTATTGCTTTTTTCGCATTATCTCAGGATTCTTAGTACATTACTGTCAAATTGAGTAACAAATCACATTTTGTTTTTGCAAACCTTACCAAATGTTTTTTTTTCAGGAAAACTCTCGAATATGCATTTCTTCAGGCATTATTAGACATTTTGCATGTGTATTTTTGGAGTTATGTTTCAAAAACTGTCATTTTGAGTGTGACCAATATGAGGCCAGTAAAATCTAATATTTGTATTTGTGATTCTTTCCAAAATACCTGATTCTGCTAAAACTCACATAAATTCAATATTAAAGGCTTTTTAAGACAAATTTCATATTTGGTTTTGGAGTTACACTGTTATATTGAATAAAAAAACTAACTTGTGTCTTTGCAAACCTTACAAAAGATCATTTTTCTAGTACAACTAACCAAAATACATATCTCTAGGCATTATTAGCCATTTTGCATGTGTTGTTTAGAAGTTATGTTTGAATACATTTTTATTGCTTTTTTCGCATTATCTCAGGATTCTAAGACTATTATAGTCATATTGAGTAAAAAACAACTTTTTGCATTTGCAAGATTTACAAAAGCATACGTTTCGAGTAAAACTCCCAAAGATGCATTATTTCAGGCATTATTAGCCATTTTTCATGTGTGGTGTAGGAGTTATGTTTAAATAACTGTCATATTGAGTGTTACAGTATACAGTCATATTGAGTAAAACCGCATTTTTGTATTTGCAAACCATAGAAAAACAACTGTATCTAGTAAAACTCACATGTATTCAATATCACAGGCATTTTTAGACATTTTGCACGTTTGGATTAGGAATTATGTTTGAATACATTTTTATTGCTTTTTTCGCATTATCTCAGGATTCTTAGTACATTACTGTCAAATTGAGTAACAAATCAAATTTTGTTTTTGCAACCTTACCAAATGTTTTTTTTTCAGGAAAACTCTCGAAGATGCATTTCTTCAGGCATTATTAGACATTTTGCATGTGTATTTTTGGAGTTATGTTTCAAAAACTGTCATTTTGAGTGTGACCAATATGAGGCCAGTAAAATCTAATATTTGTATTTGTGATTCTTTCCAAAATACCTGATTCTGCTAAAACTCACATAAATTCAATATTAAAGGCTTTTTAAGACAAATTTCATATTTGGTTTTGGAGTTATGATTATAAACCTTTCATATTAAGTATGACAGTTACACAGTTATATTGAATAAAAAAAACTAACTTGTGTCTTTGAAAACCTTACAAAAGATCATTTTTCTAGTACAACTAACAAAAAAACATATCTCTAGGCATTATTAGCCATTTTGCATGTGTTGTTTAGAAGTTATGTTTGAATACATTTTTATTGCTTTTTTCGCATTATCTCAGGATTCTAAGACTATTATAGTCATATTGAGTAAAAAACTACTTTTTGCATTTGCAAGATTTAAAAAAGCATATGTTTCGAGTAAAACTCCCAAAGATGCATTATTTCAGGCATTATTAGCCATTTTTCATGTGTGGTGTAGGAGTTATGTTTAAATAACTGTCATATTGAGTGTTACAGTATACAGTCATATTGAGTAAAACCTCATTTTTGTATTTGCAAACCATCGAAAAACAACTGTATCTAGTAAAACTCACATGTATTCAATATCACAGGCATTTTTAGACATTTTGCACGTTTGGATTAGGAATTATGTTTGAATACATTTTTATTGCTTTTTTCGCATTATCTCAGGATTCTAAGTATAGTACTGTCAAATTGAGTAACAAATAAATTTTGTTTTTGCAAACCTTACCAAATTTTTTTTTTCTGGAAAACTCTCGAAGATGCATTTCTTCAGGCATTATTAGACATTTTGCATGTTTATTTTTGGAGTTATGTTTCAAAAACTGTCATTTTGAGTGTGACCAATATGAGGCCAGTAAAATCTAATATTTGTATTTGTGATTCTTTCCAAAATACCTGATTCTGCTAAAACTTACATAAATTTAATATTAAAGGCTTTTTAAGACAAATGTCATATTTGGTTTTGGAGTCATGATTATAAACCTTTCATATTTAGTATGACAGTTACACTGTTATATTGAATAAAAAAACTAACTTGTGTCTTTGCAAACCTTACAAAAGATCATTTTTCTAGTACATCTAACAAAAAAACATATCTCTAGGCATTATTAGCCATTTTGCATGTGTTGTTTAGAAGTTATGTTTGAATACATTTGTATTGCTTATTTCACATTATCTCAGGATTCTAAGACTATTATAGTCATATTGAGTAAAAAACAACTTTTTGCATTTGCAAGATTTAAAAAAGCATATGTTTCGAGTAAAATTCCCAAAGATGCATTATTTCAGGCATTATTAGCCATTTTTCATGTGTGGTGTAGGAGTTATGTTTAAATAACTGTCATATTGAGTGTTACAGTATACAGTCATATTGAGTAAAACCTCATTTTTGTATTTGCAAAACATTGAAAAACAACTGTATCTAGTAAAACTCACATGTATTCAATATCACAGGCATTTTTAGACATTTTGCACGTTTGGATTAGGAATTATGTTTGAATACATTTGTATTGCTTTTTTCGCATTACCTCAGGATTCTAAGTACATTACTGTCAAATTGAGTAACAAATCAACTTTTGTTTTTGCAAACCTTACCAGATGTTTTTTTTTTCAGGAAAACTCTCGAAGATATATTTCTTCAGGCATTATTAGACATTTTGCATGTGTATTTTTGGAGTTATGTTTCAAAAACTGTCATTTTGAGTGTGACCAATATGAGGCCAGTAAAACCTAATATTTGTATTTGTGATTCTTTCCAAAATACCTTATTCTGCTAAAACTTACATAAATTCATTATTAAAGGCTTTTTAAGACAGATTTCATATTTGGTTTTGGAGTTATGATTATAAACCTTTCATATTTAGTATGACAGTTACACTGTTATATTGAATAAAAAAACTAACTTTTGTCTTTGCAAACCTTACAAAAGATCATTTTTCTAGTACAACTAACAAAAAAACATATCTCTAGGCATTATTAGCCATTTTGCATGTGTTGTTTAGAAGTTATGTTTGAATACATTTTTATATCTTTTTTCGCATTATCTCAGGATTCTAAGACTATTATAGTCATATTGAGTAAAAAACTACTTTTTGCATTTGCAAGATTTAAAAAAGCATTTGTTTCGAGTAAAACTCCCAAAGATGCATTATTTCAGGCATTATTAGCCATTTTTCATGTGTGGTGTAGGAGTTATGTTTAAATAACTGTCATATTGAGTGTTACAGTATACAGTCATATTGAGTTAAACCTCATTTTTGTATTTGCAAACCATTGAAAAACAACTGTATCTAGTAAAACTCACATGTATTCAATATCACAGGCATTTTTAGACATTTTGCACGTTTGGATTAGGAATTATGTTTGAATACATTTGTATTGCTTTTTTCGCATTACCTCAGGATTCTAAGTACATTACTGTCAAATTGAGTAACAAATCAAATTTTGTTTTTGCAAACCTTACCAGATGTTTTTTTTTCAGGAAAACTCTCGAAGATATATTTCTTCAGGCATTATTAGACATTTTGCATGTGTATTTTTGGAGTTATGTTTCAAAAACTGTCATTTTGAGTGTGACCAATATGAGGCCAGTAAAACCTAATATTTGTATTTGTGATTCCCTCCAAAATACCTGATTCTGAAAAAACTTACATAAATTCAATATTAAAGGCTTTTTAAGACAAATGTCATATTTGGTTTTGGAGTTATGATTATAAACCTTTCATATTTAGTATGACAGTTAAACTGTTATATTGAATAAAAAAACTAACTTTTGTCTTTGCAAACCTTACAAAAGATCATTTTTCTAGTACAACTAACAAAAAAACATATCTCTAGGCATTATTAGCCATTTTGCATGTGTTGTTTAGAAGTTATGTTTGAATACATTTTTATTGCTTTTTTCGCATTATCTCAGGATTCTAAGACTATTATAGTCATATTGAGTAAAAAACTACTTTTTGCATTTGCAAGATTTAAAAAAGCATTTGTTTCGAGTAAAACTCCCAAGGATGCATTATTTCAGGCATTATTAGCCATTTTTCATGTGTGGTGTAGGAGTTATGTTTAAATAACTGTCATATTGAGTGTTACAGTATACAGTCATATTGAGTAAAACCTCATTTTTGTATTTGCAAACCATTGAAAAACAACTGTATCTAGTAAAACTCACATGTATTCAATATCAAAGGCATTTGTAGACATTTTGCACGTTTGGATTAGGAATTATGTTTGCTTTTTTCGCATTACCTCAGGATTCTAAGTACATTACTGTCAAATTGAGTAACAAATCAACTTTTGTTTTTGCAAACCTTACCAGATGTTTTTTTTTTCAGGAAAACTCTCGAAGATATATTTCTTCAGGCATTATTAGACATTTTGCATGTGTATTTTTGGAGTTATGTTTCAAAAACTGTCATTTTGAGTGTGACCAATATGAGGCCAGTAAAACCTAATATTTGTATTTGTGATTCTTTCCAAAATACCTGATTCTGAAAAAACTTACATAAATTCAATATTAAAGGCTTTTTAAGACAAATGTCATATTTGGTTTTGGAGTTATGATTTAGAATCCTGAGATAATGCGAAAAAAGCAATAAAAATGTATTCAAACATAATTCCTAATCCAAACGTGCAAAATGTCTAAAAATGCCTGTGATATTGAATACATGTGAGTTTTACTAGATACAGTTGTTTTTCAATGGTTTTCAAATACAAAAATGAGGTTTTACTCAATATAACTGTATACTGTAACACTCAATATAACAGTTATTTAAACATAACTCCTACACCACACATGAAAAATGGCTAATAATGCCTGAAATAATGCATCTTTGGGAGTTTTACTTGAAACATATGCTTTTTTAAACCTTGCAAATGCAAAAAGAAGTGTTTTACTCAATATGACTATAATAGTATTAGAATCCTGAGATAATGTGAAAAAAGCAATAAAAAGGTATTCAAACATAACTTCTAAACAACAAATGCAAAATGGCTAATAATGCCTAGAGATATGTATTTTGGTTAGTTGTACTAGAAAAATGATCTTTTGTAAGGTTTGCAAAGACACAAGTTAGTTTTTTTATTCAATTTAACAGTGTAACTGTCATACTAAATATGAAAGTTTTATAATCATAACTCCAAAACAAAATATGACATTTGTCTTAAAAAGCCTTTAATATTGAATTTATGTAAGTTTTAGCAGAATCAGGTATTTTGGAAAGAATCACAAATACAAATATTAGATTTTACTGGCCTCATATTGGTCACACTCAAAATGACAGTTTTTGAAACATAACTCCAAAAATACACATGCAAAATGTCTAATAATGCCTGAAGAAATATATCTTCGAGAGTTTTCCTGGAAAAAAAAAAACATCTGGTAAGGTTTGCAAAAACAAAATTTGATTTGTTACTCAATTTGACAGTAATGTACTTAGAATCCTGAGATAATGCGAAAAAAGCAATAAAAATGTATTCAAAAATAATTCCTAATCCAAACGTGCAAAATGTCAAAAAATACCTGTGATATTGAATACATGTGAGTTTTACTAAATACAGTTGTTTTTCAATGGTTTGCAAATACAAAAATGAGGTTTTACTCAATATGACTGTATACTGTAACACTCAATATGACAGTTATTTAAACATAACTCCTACACCGAACATGAAAAATGGCTAATAATGCCTGAAATAATGCATCTTTGGGAGTTTTACTCGAAACATATGCTTTTTTAAATCTTGCAAATGCAAAAAGTTGTTTTTTACTCAATATTACTATAATAGTCTTACAATCCTGAGATAATGCGAAAAAATCAACAAAAATGTATTCAAACATAACTTCTAAACAACACATGCAAAATGGCTAATAATGCCTAGAGATAGGTTTTTTTGTTAGTTGTACTAGAAAATGATCTTTTGTAAGGTTTGCAATGACACAAGTTAGTTTTTTTATTCAATATAACTGTGTAACTGTCATACTAAATATGAAAGGTTTATAATCATAACTCCAAAACCAAATATGAAATTTGTCTTAAAAAGCCTTTAATATTACATTACTGTCAAATTGAGTAACAAATCAAATTTCGTTTTTGCAAACCTTACCAGATGGTTTTTTTTTTCAGGAAAACTCTCGAAGATGCATTTCTTCAGGCATTATTAGACATTTTGCATGTGTATTTTTGGAGTTATGTTTCAAAAACTGTCATTTTGAGTGTGACCAATATGAGGCCAGTAAAATCTAATATTTGTATTTGTGATTCTTTCCAAAATACCTGATTCTGCTAAAACTTACATAAATTCAATATTAAAGGATTTTTAAGACAAATGTCATATTTGTTTTTGGAGTTATTATAAACCTTTCATATTTAGTATGACAGTTACACTGTTATATTGAATAAAAAAACTAACTTGTGTCTTTGCAAACCTTACAAAAGATCATTTTTCTAGTACAACTAACAAAAAAACATATCTCTAGCTATCATTAGCCATTTTGCATGTGTTGTTTAGAAGTTATGTTTGGATACATTTTTATTGCTTTTTTCGCATTATCTCAGGATTCCAAGAACATTATTGTCATATTGAATAAAACAACAATTTTTAGCATTGCAAAGATTTAAAAAAGCAATCGTTTCGAGTAAAACTCCCAAAGATGCATTATTTCAGGCATTATTAGCCATGTGTGGTGTAGGAGTTATGTTTAAATAACTGTCATATTGAGTGTTACAGTATACAGTCATATTGAGTAAAACCTAATTTTTGATTTTGCAAACCATAGAAAATCAACTCTATCTAGTAAAACTCACATGGATTCAATATCACAGGCATTTTTAGACATTTTGCACGTTTGGATTAGGAATTATGTTGGAATACATTTTTATTGCTCTTTTTGCATTATCTCAGGATTTTAAGTACATTACTGTCAAATTGGGTAAAATATTTATTTTTGTTTTTGCAACCCTTACAAAATGTTTTTTTATCCAGTAAAACTCACAAAGATACATTTCTTCAGGCATTTTTTTGTAATTTTGCATGTGTATTTTTGGAGATAGGGTTGAAAAACTGTCTTATTGAGTGTGACCAATGTGAGGCAAGTAAAACAAAATTTTTGTATTTGTGAACCTTTCCAAAATACTTAATTCAGGTAAAACTCACATAAAGTCAACATTACGGGCTTTTTTAGACAGATTTCATGTTTGGTTTTGGAGTTATGTTTATTAACCTTTCATATTTAGTATGACAGTTTTACTGTTATATTGAATAAAAAAAACTAACTTTTACCTTTGCAAACACTGTAGAAATCAATTTTGTAAAAAAACGGTCATTTACTGGCAGCTACGGCTGCCAAACAAAAACCATAAAACTAAAGTAAAACATTGTAAACCAAATAATGATCAAAAATATTATATTTACAGATATTTTCATGAAACATTTTGGGGTGAAATATCATAATTTTACAGATTTTTACTAAATTATTAAGATCAACCACCTTTAATAAAGTGACGATGCAAACAGTTCTGCAGAAAAATACCTTTATTCTAAAGAGTTTTTCCAAATTATTACGATCAACCACCTTTAGTGAAGTGACAATGCTGGCGGTTACTCAGAAAAATACCATTGTTTTACAGATTTTTTCTGAATAGTTAGGATCAGGGGTGTCTCATTGACTTTAGTGGGGGGCCACTGGATGCATGAACTTGATGCAAAGTGGATTCACCTTGCATGAATGGCTACCCCACCCTAGCAACATACTTACTGATCCTACCATTTCACTGTGAGAATTTTACTGACCCTCATGTAGGATTGACCCAAAGTCTGGCCGGGTGACTTTTTATACGCTCATTCACCAAATCATTAGCATGCCTACTGATGAGTGTGATGTGCACGGTATTGTCATGCATGTGATAGTGACTGCAAGACATACTTGGTCAACAGCCACACAGGTCACACTGCTGGTGGCTGTACAAACAACTTTAACACTGTTACAAATATGCACCACACTGTGAATCCACATCGAACAAGAATGATAAACACATTTCAGGAAAACATCCTCACTGTAACAAAACATAAAAACAACATAACATAACAAATACCCACAAGCCCATGCAGCGCTGACTCTTCCGGGCTACACCCCTGCTACCACCCAACCCCGCGCCCCAAAACATCACCGCCCCCCTCCGTGCGTTGGTTGAGCTGGGCGGGGTTAGGTGGTGGGGGTGTACATTGTAACACATGGAATACTGGGTATTGTTTCTGTTGTGTTAATGTTGTGTTACGGTGAAGATGTTTTCCTGAAATGTGTTTGTCATTCTTGTTTGATGTGGCTCCACAATGTGGCGCATATTTGTAACATTGTTAAAGTTGTTTGTACGGCCACCGTCAGTGTGATCTGTAAGGCTAGTGACTGTTGATTAAGTATGTCTTGCAGTCACTCATGTATGTCATATTACAGGGAAAAAAATGTAAATGTTAGTTTGAGTATAAACCTTTTATAAGAGGCTACATATATTTTTCTCATTGAATGTGAAAATACACATGAATATTAAAAAAAAATAATTTACCTTAAAATTACATTAACATTACAAAACATTTCTTTTTGTTTTTGCAACCCTTACAAAATGTTTTTTTAATCCAGTAAAACTCACAAAGATACATTTCTTCAGGCATTTTTTTGTAATTTTGCATGTGTATTTTTGGAGATAGGGTTCAAAAACTGTCTTATTGAGTTTGACCAATGTGAGGCCAGTAAAACCACATTTTTGTTTTTGCAAACCTTACCAAATGTTTTTTTTCTGGAAAACTCTCGAAGATGCATTTCTTCAGGCATTATTAGACATTTTGCATGTGTATTTTTGGAGTTATGTTTCAAAAACTGTCATTTTGAGTGTGACCAATATGAGGCCAGTAAAATCTAATATTTGTATTTGTGATTCTTTCCAAAATACCTGATTCTGCTAAAACTTACATAAATTCAATATTAAAGGATTTTTAAGACAAATGTCATATTTGTTTTTGGAGTTATTATAAACCTTTCATATTTAGTATGACAGTTACACTGTTATATTGAATAAAAAAACTAACTTGTGTCTTTGCAAACCTTACAAAAGATCATTTTTCTAGTACAACTAACAAAAAAACATATCTCTAGCTATCATTAGCCATTTTGCATGTGTTGTTTAGAAGTTATGTTTGGATACATTTTTATTGCTTTTTTCGCATTATCTCAGGATTCCAAGAACATTATTGTCATATTGAATAAAACAACAATTTTTAGCATTGCAAAGATTTAAAAAAGCAATCGTTTCGAGTAAAACTCCCAAAGATGCATTATTTCAGGCATTATTAGCCATGTGTGGTGTAGGAGTTATGTTTAAATAACTGTCATATTGAGTGTTACAGTATACAGTCATATTGAGTAAAACCTAATTTTTGATTTTGCAAACCATAGAAAATCAACTCTATCTAGTAAAACTCACATGGATTCAATATCACAGGCATTTTTAGACATTTTGCACGTTTGGATTAGGAATTATGTTGGAATACATTTTTATTGCTCTTTTTGCATTATCTCAGGATTTTAAGTACATTACTGTCAAATTGGGTAAAATATTTATTTTTGTTTTTGCAACCCTTACAAAATGTTTTTTTATCCAGTAAAACTCACAAAGATACATTTCTTCAGGCATTTTTTTGTAATTTTGCATGTGTATTTTTGGAGATAGGGTTGAAAAACTGTCTTATTGAGTGTGACCAATGTGAGGCAAGTAAAACAAAATTTTTGTATTTGTGAACCTTTCCAAAATACTTAATTCAGGTAAAACTCACATAAAGTCAACATTACGGGCTTTTTTAGACAGATTTCATGTTTGGTTTTGGAGTTATGTTTATTAACCTTTCATATTTAGTATGACAGTTTTACTGTTATATTGAATAAAAAAAACTAACTTTTACCTTTGCAAACACTGTAGAAATCAATTTTGTAAAAAAACGGTCATTTACTGGCAGCTACGGCTGCCAAACAAAAACCATAAAACTAAAGTAAAACATTGTAAACCAAATAATGATCAAAAATATTATATTTACAGATATTTTCATGAAACATTTTGGGGTGAAATATCATAATTTTACAGATTTTTACTAAATTATTAAGATCAACCACCTTTAATAAAGTGACGATGCAAACAGTTCTGCAGAAAAATACCTTTATTCTAAAGAGTTTTTCCAAATTATTACAATCAACCACCTTTAGTGAAGTGACAATGCTGGCGGTTACTCAGAAAAATACCATTGTTTTACAGATTTTTTCTGAATAGTTAGGATCAGGGGTGTCTCATTGACTTTAGTGGGGGGCCACTGGATGCATGAACTTGATGCAAAGTGGATTCACCTTGCATGAATGGCTACCCCACCCTAGCAACATACTTACTGATCCTACCATTTCACTGTAAGAATTTTACTGACCCTCATGTAGGATTGACCCAAAGTCTGGCCGGGTGACTTTTTATACGCTCATTCACCAAATCATTAGCATGCCTACTGATGAGTGTGATGTGCACGGTATTGTCATGCATGTGATAGTGACTGCAAGACATACTTGGTCAACAGCCACACAGGTCACACTGCTGGTGGCTGTACAAACAACTTTAACACTGTTACAAATATGCACCACACTGTGAATCCACATCGAACAAGAATGATAAACACATTTCAGGAAAACATCCTCACTGTAACAAAACATAAAAACAACATAACATAACAAATACCCACAAGCCCATGCAGCGCTGACTCTTCCGGGCTACACCCCTGCTACCACCCAACCCCGCGCCCCAAAACATCACCGCCCCCCTCCGTGCGTTGGTTGAGCTGGGCGGGGTTAGGTGGTGGGGGTGTACATTGTAACACATGGAATACTGGGTATTGTTTCTGTTGTGTTAATGTTGTGTTACGGTGAAGATGTTTTCCTGAAATGTGTTTGTCATTCTTGTTTGATGTGGCTCCACAATGTGGCGCATATTTGTAACATTGTTAAAGTTGTTTGTACGGCCACCGTCAGTGTGATCTGTAAGGCTAGTGACTGTTGATTAAGTATGTCTTGCAGTCACTCATGTATGTCATATTACAGGGAAAAAAATGTAAATGTTAGTTTGAGTATAAACCTTTTATAAGAGGCTACATATATTTTTCTCATTGAATGTGAAAATACACATGAATATTAAAAAAAAATAATTTACCTTAAAATTACATTAACATTACAAAACATTTCTTTTTGTTTTTGCAACCCTTACAAAATGTTTTTTTAATCCAGTAAAACTCACAAAGATACATTTCTTCAGGCATTTTTTTGTAATTTTGCATGTGTATTTTTGGAGATAGGGTTCAAAAACTGTCTTATTGAGTTTGACCAATGTGAGGCCAGTAAAACCACATTTTTGTATTTGTGAACCTTTCCAAAATACCTAATTCAGGTAAAACTCACATAAAGTCAATATTACAGGCTTTTTTAGACAGATTTCATGTTTGGTTTTGGAGTTATGTTTATTAACCTTTCATATTTAGTATGACAGTTTTACTGTTATATTGAATACAAAAAACTAACTTTTATCTTTGCAAACACTGTAAAAATAAATTTTGTAAAAAAACGGTCATTTACTGGCAGCGACGGCTGCCAAACAAAAACCATAAAACTAAAGTAAAACATTGTTAACCAAATAATGATCAAAAATATTATATTTACAGAAATTTTCATGAAACATTTTGGGGTGAAATATCGTAATTTTACAGATTTTTACTAAATTATTAAGATCAACAACCTTTAATAAAGTGACGATGCAAACAGTTCTGCAGAAAAATACCTTTATTCTAAAGAGTTTTTCCAAATTATTACGATCAACCACCTTTAGTGAAGTGACAATGCTGGCGGTTCCACAGAAAAATACCATTGTTTAACAGATTTTTTCTGAATTGTTGGATCAGAGGTGTCTCATTGACTTTAGCGGGGGGCCACTGGATGCAGGAAACTGATACAAAGTGGGTTAACCTTGCATGAATGGCTATCCCACCCTAGCGACATACTTACCATTCTTATCATTTCACCACGAGAATTTCACTGACTCTCATGTAGGGTTGACTCAAAATTTGGCCGGGCGAATATGACACATAATACCGTGGTGGGTTTTATTGAATGCTCATTCATCAAATCATCAGCGTGCCAATTGAGGCATGTAATGAGCACGGTTTCGTCGTTCATTTGGAAAGTGACTGCAAAATATACTTGGTCAACAGCCACACAGGTCACACTGACGGTGGCTGTACAAACAACTTTAACACTGTTACAAATATGCACCACACTGTGAACCCACATCGAACAAGAATGATAAACACATTTCAGGAAAACAGCCTCACTGTAATAAAACATAAAAACAACATAACAAATACCCAGAAGCCCAAGCAGCACTGACTCTTCCGGGCTACAATCCCGCTACCACCCAACCCCGTGCCCCAAAACATCACCGCCCCCCTCCGTGCGTTGGTTGAGCTGGGCGGGAATAGGTGGTGGGGGTGTATATTGTAACACATGGAATTCTAGGAATTGTTTCTGTTGTGTTAATGTTGTGTTACGGTGACAATGTACTCCTGAAATGTGTTTGTCAGTCTTGATTGATGTGGCTCCACAGTGTGGCGCATATTTGTAACATTGTTGAAGTTGTGTACGGCCACCGTCAGTATGATCTGTACGGCTGTTGACTGTTGATTAAGAATCTCTTGCAGTATTTCATGTACGTCATATTACAGTTTGAGCATACACCTTTTATAAGAGGCTACATATATTTTTCGACTTGAATGTGAAAATACACATAAATATTGAAAACATTTGATTTACCTTAAAATTACATATAAAACTGTTAGATTGTTAGTATGAACAAATACTTTCATATAACAAGCTACATATTTAATTAAAGTTAATTACTGTAATTTTACATGAAATTGAAAGTAATTTGAGAAAGCAGAAAATAATATGTATAAATAATTTGGTATTTTTCTGTAAAAAAAAATAGGAATATACATAGTTTGTCATTACTGGCATATTACTTAAAATAACAGGCTTTTTTTAAATTTACAGATAATGTCTTCAATTCTACAGATTTGTAACCTATTTTAAAAAATTAAAAAATTATAGTAGAAATTTAGAGCAAACTAACCATACAAATAGGATTTTGTTTTCCAAGTGAGCCCTACAAAATATCATTTTTCTACTACAACTAACAAAGATACATATCTCTAGGAATTATTAGCCGTTTTGCATGTGTTGTTTAAAAGTTATGTTTGAAAACTTTTGTATTGCTTTTTCGCATTATCTCAGGATTCTAAGAACATTATAGTCATATTGAGTAAAAAATACTTTTTGCATTTGCAAGATTTAAAAAAGCATATGTTCCGAGTAAAACTCCTAAAGATACATTATTTCAGGCATTATTAGCCTTTTTTCATGTGTGGTGTAAGAGTTATGTTTAAATAACTCTCATATTGAGTGTTACAGTATACAGTCATATTGAGTAAAACCTCATTTTTGTATTTGCAAACCATAGAGAAACAACTGTATCTAGTAAAACTCACATTTATTCAATATCACAGGCATTTTTAGACATTTTGCGCGTTTGGATTAGGAATTATGTTTGAATACATTTTTATTGCTTTTTTCGCATTATCTCAGGATTCCAAGTACATTACTGTCAAATTGAGTAACAAATCAAATTTTGTTTTTGCAAACCTTACCCAATGTTTTTTTTTTTTCAGGAAAACTCTCGATGATGCATTTCTTCAGGCATTATTAGACATTTTCCATGTGTATTTTTGGAGTTATGTTTCAAAAACTGTCATTTTGAGTGTGACCAGTATGAGGCCAGTAAAATCTAATATTTGTATTTGTGATTCTTTCCAAAATACCTGATTCTGCTAAAACTCACATAAATTCAATATTAAAGGCTTTTTAAGACAAATCTCATATTTGGTTTTGGAGTTATGATTATAAACCTTTCATATTTAGTATGACAGTTACACTGTTATATTGAATAAAAAAACTAATTTGTGTCTTTGCAAACCTTACAAAAGATCATTTTTCTAGTACAACTAACAAAAATACATATCTCTAGGCATTAGTAGCCATTTTGCATGTGTTGTTTAGAAGTTATGTTTGAATACATTTTTATTGCTTTTTTCGCATTATCTCAGGATTCTAAGACTATTATAGTCATATTGAGTAAAAAACTACTTTTTGCATTTGCAAGATTTAAAAAATCATATGTTTCGAGTAAAACTCCCAAAGATGCATTATTTCAGGCATTATTAGCCATTTTTCATGTGTGGTGTAGGAGTTATGTTTAAATAAATGTCATATTGAGTGTTACAGTATACAGTCATATTGAGTAAAACCTCATTTTTGTATTTGCAAACCATTGAAAAACAACTGTATCTAGTAAAACTCACATGTATTCAATATCACAGGCATTTTTAGACATTTTGCACGTTTGGATTAGGAATTATGTTTGAATACATTTTTATTGCTTTTTTCGCATTATCTCAGGATTCCAAGTACATTACTGTCAAATTGAGTAACAAATCAAATTTTGTTTTTGCAAACCTTACCAAATGTTTTTTTTTTCAGGAAAACTCTCGAAGATGCATTTCTTCAGGCATTATTAGACATTTTGCATGTGTATTTTTGGAGTTATGTTTCAAAAACTGTCATTTTGAGTGTGACCAATATGAGGCCAGTAAAATCTAATATTTGTATTTGTGATTCTTTCCAAAATACCTGATTCTGCTAAAACTTACATAAATTCAATATTAAAGGCTTTTTAAGACAAATGTCATATTTGGTTTTGGAGTTATGATTATAAACCTTTCATATTTAGTATGACAGTTACACTGTTATATTGAATAAAAAAACTAACTTGTGTCTTTGCAAACCTTACAAAAGATCATTTTTCTTGTACAACTAACCAAAATACATATATCTAGGCATTATTAACCATTTTGCATGTGTTGTTTAGAAGTTATGTTTGAATACATTTTTATTGCTTTTTTGCATTATCTCAGGATTCTAAGAACATTATTGTCATATTGAGTAAAAAACAACTTTTTGCATTTGCAAGATTTAAAAAAGCATATGTTTCGAGTAAAACTCCCAAAGATGCATTTTTTCAGGCATTATTAGCCATTTTTCATGTGTTGTGTAGGAGTTATGTTTAAATAACTGTCATATTGAGTGTTACAGTATACAGTCATGTTGAGTAAAACCTCATTTTTGTATTTGCAAACCATTGAAAAACAACTGTATCTAGTAAAACTCACATGTATTCAATATCACAGGCATTTTTAGACATGTTGCACGTTTGGATTAGGAATTATGTTTGACATTTTTATTGCTTTTTTCGCATTATCTCAGGATTCTAAGTACATTACTGTCAAATTGAGTAACAAATCAAATTTTGTTTTTGCAAACCTTACAAAATGTTTTTTTTCTGGAAAACTCTCGAAGATGCATTTCTTCAGGCATTATTAGACATTTTGCATGTGTAGTGTAGGAGTTATGTTTAAATAACTGTCATATAGAGTGTTACAGTATACAGTCATATTGAGTAAAACCTCATTTTTGTATTTGCAAACCATTGAAAAACAACTGTATCTAGTAAAACTCACATGTAGACAATATCACAGGCATTTTTAGACATTTTGCACGTTTGGTTTAGGAATTATGTTTGAATTCATTTTTATTGCTTTTTTCGCATTACCTCAGGATTCTAAAAACATTACTGTCAAATTGAGTAACAAATCAAATTTTGTTTTTGCAAACCTTACCAAATGTTTTTTTTTCAGGAAAACTCTCGAAGATGCATTTCTTCAGGCATTATTAGACATTTTGCATGTGTATTTTTGGAGTTATGTTTCAAAAACTGTCATTTTGAGTGTGACCAATATGAGGCCAGTAAAATCTAATATTTGTATATGTGATTCTTTCCAAAATACCTGATTCTGCTAAAACTCACATAAATTCAATATTAAAGGCTTTTTAAGACAAATTTCATATTTGGTTTTGGAGTTATGATTATAAACCTATCATATTTAGGATGACTGTTATATTGAATAAAAAAACAAACTTGTGTCTTTGCAAACCTTACAAAAGATCATTTTTCTAGTACAACTAACCAAAGTACATATCTCTAGGCATTATTAACCATTTTGCATGTGTTGTTTAGAAGTTATGTTTGAATACATTTTTATTGCTTTTTTCGCATTATCTCAGGATTGTAAGACTATTATAGTCATATTGAGTAAAAAACTACTTTTTGCATTTGCAAGATTTAAAAAAGCATATTTTTCGAGTAAAACTCCCAAAGATGCATTATTTCAGGCATTATTAGCCATTTTTCATGTGTGGTGTAGGAGTTATGTTTAAATAACTGTCATATAGAGTGTTACAGTATACAGTCATATTGAGTAAAACCTCATTTTTGTATTTGCAAACCATTGAAAAACAACTGTATCTAGTAAAACTCACATGTAGACAATATCACAGGCATTTTTAGACATTTTGCACGTTTGGATTAGGAATTATGTTTGAATTCATTTTTATTGCTTTTTTCGCATTACCTCAGGATTCTAAAAACATTACTGTCAAATTGAGTAACAAATCAAATTTTGTTTTTGCAAACCTTACCAAATGTTTTTTTTCTGGAAAACTCTCGAAGATGCATTTCTTCAGGCATTATTAGACATTTTGCATGTGTATTTTTGGAGTTATGTTTCAAAAACTGTCATTTTGAGTGTGACCAATATGAGGCCAGTAAAATCTAATATTTGTATATGTGATTCTTTCCAAAATACCTGATTCTGCTAAAACTCACATATATTCAATATTAAAGGCTTTTAAAGACACATTTCATATTCGGTTTTGGAGTTATGAATATAAACCTTTCATATTTAGGATGACAGTTACACTGTTAAATTGAATTAAAAAACTAACTTGTGTCTTTGCAAACCTTACAAAAGATCATTTTTCTAGTACAACTAACCAAAATACATATCTCTAGGCATTATTAGCCATTTTGCATTTGTTGTTTAGAAGTTATGTTTGAATACCTTTTTATTGCTTTTTTCACATTATCTCAGGATTCTAGGACTATTACAGTCATATTGAGTAAAAAACAACTTTTTGCATTTGCAAGATTTAAAAAAGCATATGTTTCAAGTAAAACTCCCCAGGATGCATTTTTTCAGGCATTATTAGCTATTTTTCATGTGTGGTGTAGGAGTGCAAAATGTCTAAAAATGCCTGTGATATTGAATACATGTGAGTTTTACTAGATACAGTTGTTTTTCAATGGTTTGCAAATACAAAAATGAGGTTTTACTCAATATGACTGTATACTGTAACACTCAATATGACAGTTATTTAAAGATAACTCCTACACCACACATGAAAAATGGCTAATAATGCCTGAAATAATGCATCTTCGGGAGTTTTACCCGAAACATATGCTTTTTTAAATCTTGCAAATGCAAAAAGTTGTTTTTTACTCAATATGACAATAATGTTCTTAGAATCATGAGATAATGCGAAAAAAGCAATAAAAATGTATTCAAACATAATTCCTAATCCAAACGTGCAAAATGTCTAAAAATGCCTGTGATATTGAATACATGTGAGTTTTACTAGATACAGTTGTTTTTCTATGGTTTGCAAATACAAATTACTCAATATGACTGTATACTGTAACACTCAATATGACAGTTATTTAAACATAACTCCTACACCACACATGAAAAATGGCTAATAATGCCTGAAATAATGCATCTTTGGGAGTTTTACTCGAAACATATGCTTTTTTAAATCTTGCAAATGCAAAAAGTTGTTTTTTACTCAATATGACAATAATGTTCTTAGAATCATGAGATAATGCGAAAAAAGCAATAAAAATGTATTCAAACATAACTTCTAAACAACACATGCAAAATGGCTAATAATGCCTAGAGATATGTATTTTGGTTAGTTGTACTAGAAAAATGATCTTTTGTAAGGTTTGCAAAGAAACAAGTTAGTTTTTTTATTCAATATTACAGTGCAAATGTCATACTAAATATGAAAGGTTTATAATCATAACTCCAAAACCAAATATGAAATTTGTCTTAAAAAGCCTTTATTATTGAATTTATGTGAGTTTTAGCAGAATCAGGTATTTTGGAAAGAATCACAAATACAAAAATTAGATTTTACTGAACTCATATTGGTCACACTCAAAATGACAGTTTTTGAAACATAACTCCAAAAATACACATGCAAAATGTCTAATAATGCCTGAAGAAATGCATCTTCGAGAGTCTTCCAGAAAAAAAACATTTGGTAAGGTTTGCAAAAACAAAATTTGATTTGTTACTCAATTTGACAGTAATGTACTTAGAATCCTGAGATAATGCGAAAAAAGCAATAAAAATGTATTCAAACATAATTCCTAATCCAAACATGCAAAATGTCTAAAAATGCCTGTGATTTTGAATACATGTGAGTTTTACTAGATACAGTTGTTTTTCAATGGTTTGCAAATACAAAAATGAGGTTTTACTCAATATAACTGTTTACTGTAAGACTCAATATGACAGTTATTTAAACATAACTCCTACACCACACATGAAAAATGGCTAATAATGCCTGAAATAATGCATATTTGGGAGTTTTACTCGAAACATATGCTTTTTTAAATCTTGCAAATGCAAAAAGTTGTTTTTTACTCAATATGACTATAATAGTCTTAGAATCCTGAGATAATGCGAAAAAAGCAATAAAAATGTATTCAAACATAACTTCTAAACAACAGATGCAAAATGGCGAATAATGCCTAGAGATATGTTTTTTTGTTAGTTGTACTAGAAAAATGATCTTTTGTAAGGTTTGCAAAGACACAAGTTAGTTTTTTTATTCAATATAACAGTGTAACTGTCATCCTAAATATGAAAGGTTTATAATCATAACTCCAAAACCAAATGTGAAATGTGTCTTAAAAAGCCTTTAATATTGAATTTATGTGAGTTTTAGCAGAATCAGGTATTTTGGAAAGAATCACAAATACAAAAATTAGATTTTACTGAACTCATATTGGTCACACTCAAAATGACAGTTTTTGAAACATAACTCCAAAAATACACATGCAAAATGTCTAATAATGCCTGAAGAAATGCATCTTCGAGAGTCTTCCAGAAAAAAAACATTTGGTAAGGTTTGCAAAAACAAAATTTGATTTGTTACTCAATTTGACAGTAATGTACTTAGAATCCTGAGATAATGCGAAAAAAGCAATAAAAATGTATTCAAACATAATTCCTAATCCAAACGTGCAAAATGTCTAAAAATGCCTGTGATTTTGAATACATGTGAGTTTTACTAGATACAGTTGTTTTTCAATGGTTTGCAAATACAAAAATGAGGTTTTACTCAATATAACTGTTTACTGTAAGACTCAATATGACAGTTATTTAAACATAACTCCTACACCACACATGAAAAATGGCTAATAATGCCTGAAATAATGCATCTTTGGGAGTTTTACTCGAAACATATGCTTTTTTAAATCTTGCAAATGCAAAAAGTTGTTTTTTACTCAATATGACTATAATAGTCTTAGAATTCTGAGATAATGCGAAAAAAGCAATAAAAATGTATTCAAACATAACTTCTAAACAACAGATGCAAAATGGCGAATAATGCCTAGAGATATGTATTTTGGTTAGTTGTACTAGAAAAATGATCTTTTGTAAGGTTTGCAAAGAAACAAGTTAGTTTTTTTATTCAATATTACAGTGCAAATGTCATACTAAATATGAAAGGTTTATAATCATAACTCCAAAACCAAATATGAAATTTGTCTTAAAAAGCCTTTATTATTGAATTTATGTGAGTTTTAGCAGAATCAGGTATTTTGGAAAGAATCACAAATACAAAAATTAGATTTTACTGAACTCATATTGGTCACACTCAAAATGACAGTTTTTGAAACATAACTCCAAAAATACACATGCAAAATGTCTAATAATGCCTGAAGAAATGCATCTTCGAGAGTCTTCCAGAAAAAAAACATTTGGTAAGGTTTGCAAAAACAAAATTTGATTTGTTACTCAATTTGACAGTAATGTACTTAGAATCCTGAGATAATGCGAAAAAAGCAATAAAAATGTATTCAAACATAATTCCTAATCCAAACATGCAAAATGTCTAAAAATGCCTGTGATTTTGAATACATGTGAGTTTTACTAGATACAGTTGTTTTTCAATGGTTTGCAAATACAAAAATGAGGTTTTACTCAATATAACTGTTTACTGTAAGACTCAATATGACAGTTATTTAAACATAACTCCTACACCACACATGAAAAATGGCTAATAATGCCTGAAATAATGCATATTTGGGAGTTTTACTCGAAACATATGCTTTTTTAAATCTTGCAAATGCAAAAAGTTGTTTTTTACTCAATATGACTATAATAGTCTTAGAATCCTGAGATAATGCGAAAAAAGCAATAAAAATGTATTCAAACATAACTTCTAAACAACAGATGCAAAATGGCGAATAATGCCTAGAGATATGTTTTTTTGTTAGTTGTACTAGAAAAATGATCTTTTGTAAGGTTTGCAAAGACACAAGTTAGTTTTTTTATTCAATATAACAGTGTAACTGTCATCCTAAATATGAAAGGTTTATAATCATAACTCCAAAACCAAATGTGAAATGTGTCTTAAAAAGCCTTTAATATTGAATTTATGTGAGTTTTAGCAGAATCAGGTATTTTGGAAAGAATCACAAATACAAAAATTAGATTTTACTGAACTCATATTGGTCACACTCAAAATGACAGTTTTTGAAACATAACTCCAAAAATACACATGCAAAATGTCTAATAATGCCTGAAGAAATGCATCTTCGAGAGTCTTCCAGAAAAAAAACATTTGGTAAGGTTTGCAAAAACAAAATTTGATTTGTTACTCAATTTGACAGTAATGTACTTAGAATCCTGAGATAATGCGAAAAAAGCAATAAAAATGTATTCAAACATAATTCCTAATCCAAACGTGCAAAATGTCTAAAAATGCCTGTGATTTTGAATACATGTGAGTTTTACTAGATACAGTTGTTTTTCAATGGTTTGCAAATACAAAAATGAGGTTTTACTCAATATAACTGTTTACTGTAAGACTCAATATGACAGTTATTTAAACATAACTCCTACACCACACATGAAAAATGGCTAATAATGCCTGAAATAATGCATCTTTGGGAGTTTTACTCGAAACATATGCTTTTTTAAATCTTGCAAATGCAAAAAGTTGTTTTTTACTCAATATGACTATAATAGTCTTAGAATTCTGAGATAATGCGAAAAAAGCAATAAAAATGTATTCAAACATAACTTCTAAACAACAGATGCAAAATGGCGAATAATGCCTAGAGATATGTTTTTTTGTTAGTTGTACTAGAAAAATGATCTTTTGTAAGGTTTGCAAAGACACAAGTTAGTTTTTTTATTCAATATAACAGTGTAACTGTCATCCTAAATATGAAAGGTTTATAATCATAACTCCAAAACCAAATATGAAATGTGTCTTAAAAAGCCTTTAATATTGAATTTATGTGAGTTTTAGCAGAATCAGGTATTTTGGAAAGAATCACAAATACAAATATTAGATTTTACTGAACCCATATTGGTCACACTCAAAATGACAGTTTTTGAAACATAACTCCAAAAATACACATGCAAAATGTCTAATAATGCCTGAAGAAATGCATCTTCGAGAGTTTTCCAGAAAAAAAACATTTGGTAAGGTTTGCAAAAACAAAATTTGATTTGTTACTCAATTTGACAGTAATGTACTTAGAATCCTGAGATAATGCGAAAAAAGCAATAAAAATGTATTCAAACATAATTCCTAATCCAAACGTGCAAAATGTCTAAAAATGCCTGTGATATTGAATACATGTGAGTTTTACTAGATACAGTTGTTTTTCAATGGTTTGCAAATACAAAAATGAGGTTT
This sequence comes from Nerophis ophidion, assembly GCF_033978795.1. Taxonomy (NCBI): domain Eukaryota; kingdom Metazoa; phylum Chordata; class Actinopteri; order Syngnathiformes; family Syngnathidae; genus Nerophis; species Nerophis ophidion. Next base: position 54,315 of record NW_026907071.1, on the reverse strand, counting down.
TACTCAATATGACTGTATACTGTAACACTCAATATGACAGTTATTTAAACATAACTCCTACACCACACATGAAAAATGGCTAATAATGCCTGAAATAATGCATCTTTGGGAGTTTTACTCGAAACCTATGCTTTTTTAAATCTTGCAAATGCAAAAAGTAGTTTTTTACTCAATATGACTATAATAGTCTTAGAATCCTGAGATAATGCGAAAAAAGCAATAAAAAATGTATTCAAACATAACTTCTAAACAACACATACAAAATGGCTAATAATGCCTAGAGATATGTTTTTTTGTTAGTTGTACTAAAAATATGATCTTTTGTAAGGTTTGCAAAGACACAAGTTAGTTTTTTTATTCAATTTAACAGTGTAACTGTCATCCTAAATATGAAAGGTTTATAATCATAACTCCAAAACCAAATATGAAATTTGTCTTAAAAAGCCTTTAATATTGAATTTGTGAGTTTTAGCAGAATCAGGTATTTTGGAAAGAATCACAAATACAAATATTAGATTTTACTGGCCTCATATTGGTCACACTCAAAATGACAGTTTTTGAAACATAACTCCAAAAATACACATGCAAAATGTCTAATAATGCCTGAAGAAATGCATCTTCGAGAGTTTTCCAGAAAAAAAACATTTGGTAAGGTTTGCAAAAACATAATTTGATTTGTTACTCAATTTGACAGTAATGTACTTAGAATCCTGAGATAATGCGAAAAAAGCAATAAAAATGTATTCAAACATAATTCCTAATCCAAACGTGCAAAATGTCTAAAAATGCCTGTGATATTGAATACATGTGAGTTTTACTAGATACAGTTGTTTTTCTATGGTTTGCAAATACAAATTACTCAATATGACTGTATACTGTAACACTCAATATGACAGTTATTTAAACATAACTCCTACACCACACATGAAAAATGGCTAATAATGCCTGAAATAATGCATCTTTGGGAGTTTTACTCGAAACATATGCTTTTTTAAATCTTGCAAATGCAAAAAGTTGTTTTTTACTCAATATGACAATAATGTTCTTAGAATCATGAGATAATGCGAAAAAAGCAATAAAAATGTATTCAAACATAACTTCTAAACAACACATGCAAAATGGCTAATAATGCCTAGAGATATGTATTTTGGTTAGTTGTACTAGAAAAATGATCTTTTGTAAGGTTTGCAAAGAAACAAGTTAGTTTTTTTATTCAATATTACAGTGCAAATGTCATACTAAATATGAAAGGTTTATAATCATAACTCCAAAACCAAATATGAAATTTGTCTTAAAAAGCCTTTATTATTGAATTTATGTGAGTTTTAGCAGAATCAGGTATTTTGGAAAGAATCACAAATACAAAAATTAGATTTTACTGAACTCATATTGGTCACACTCAAAATGACAGTTTTTGAAACATAACTCCAAAAATACACATGCAAAATGTCTAATAATGCCTGAAGAAATGCATCTTCGAGAGTCTTCCAGAAAAAAAAACATTTGGTAAGGTTTGCAAAAACAAAATTTGATTTGTTACTCAATTTGACAGTAATGTACTTAGAATCCTGAGATAATGCGAAAAAAGCAATAAAAATGTATTCAAACATAATTCCTAATCCAAACATGCAAAATGTCTAAAAATGCCTGTGATTTTGAATACATGTGAGTTTTACTAGATACAGTTGTTTTTCAATGGTTTGCAAATACAAAAATGAGGTTTTACTCAATATAACTGTTTACTGTAAGACTCAATATGACAGTTATTTAAACATAACTCCTACACCACACATGAAAAATGGCTAATAATGCCTGAAATAATGCATATTTGGGAGTTTTACTCGAAACATATGCTTTTTTAAATCTTGCAAATGCAAAAAGTTGTTTTTTACTCAATATGACTATAATAGTCTTAGAATCCTGAGATAATGCGAAAAAAGCAATAAAAATGTATTCAAACATAACTTCTAAACAACAGATGCAAAATGGCGAATAATGCCTAGAGATATGTTTTTTTGTTAGTTGTACTAGAAAAATGATCTTTTGTAAGGTTTGCAAAGACACAAGTTAGTTTTTTTATTCAATATAACAGTGTAACTATCATCCTAAATATGAAAGGTTTATAATCATAACTCCAAAACCAAATATGAAATGTGTCTTAAAAAGCCTTTAATATTGAATTTATGTGAGTTTTAGCAGAATCAGGTATTTTGGAAAGAATCACAAATACAAATATTAGATTTTACTGAACCCATATTGGTCACACTCAAAATGACAGTTTTTGAAACATAACTCCAAAAATACACATGCAAAATGTCTAATAATGCCTGAAGAAATGCATCTTCGAGAGTTTTCCAGAAAAAAAAACATTTGGTAAGGTTTGCAAAAACAAAATTTGATTTGTTACTCAATTTGACAGTAATGTACTTAGAATCCTGAGATAATGCGAAAAAAGCAATAAAAATGTATTCAAACATAATTCCTAATCCAAACGTGCAAAATGTCTAAAAATGCCTGTGATATTGAATACATGTGAGTTTTACTAGATACAGTTGTTTTTCAATGGTTTGCAAATACAAAAATGAGGTTTTACTCAATATGACTGTATACTGTAACACTCAATATGACAGTTATTTAAACATAACTCCTACACCACACATGAAAAATGGCTAATAATGCCTGAAATAATGCATCTTTGGGAGTTTTACTCGAAACCTATGCTTTTTTAAATCTTGCAAATGCAAAAAGTAGTTTTTTACTCAATATGACTATAATAGTCTTAGAATCCTGAGATAATGCGAAAAAAGCAATAAAAATGTATTCAAACATAACTTCTAAACAACACATGCAAAATGGCTAATAATGCCTAGAGATATGTTTTTTTGTTAGTTGTACTAGAAATATGATCTTTTGTAAGGTTTGCAAAGACACAAGTTAGTTTTTTTATTCAATTTAACAGTGTAACTGTCATCCTAAATATGAAAGGTTTATAATCATAACTCCAAAACCAAATATGAAATTTGTCTTAAAAAGCCTTTAATATTGAATTTATGTGAGTTTTAGCAGAATCAGGTATTTTGGAAAGAATCACAAATACAAATATTAGATTTTACTGGCCTCATATTGGTCACACTCAAAATGACAGTTTTTGAAACATAACTCCAAAAATACACATGCAAAATGTCTAATAATGCCTGAAGAAATGCATCTTCGAGAGTTTTCCAGAAAAAAAACATTTGGTAAGGTTTGCAAAAACATAATTTGATTTGTTACTCAATTTGACAGTAATGTACTTAGAATCCTGAGATAATGCGAAAAAAGCAATAAAAATGTATTCAAACATAATTCCTAATCCAAACGTGCAAAATGTCTAAAAATGCCTGTGATATTGAATACATGTGAGTTTTACTAGATACAGTTGTTCTTCTATGGTTTGCAAATACAAAAATGAGGTTTTACTCAATATGACTGTATACTGTAACACTCAATATGACAGTTATTTAAACATAACTCCTACACCACACATGAAAAATGGCTAATAATGCCTGAAATAATGCATCTTGGGGAGTTTTACTCGAAACCTATGCTTTTTTAAATCTTGCAAATGCAAAAAGTAGTTTTTTACTCAATATGACTATAATAGTCTTAGAATCCTGAGATAATGCGAAAAAAGCAATAAAAATGTATTCAAACATAACTTCTAAACAACAGATGCAAAATGGCTAATAATGCCTAGAGATATGTATTTTGGTTAGTTGTACTAGAAAAATTATCTTTTGTAAGGTTTGCAAAGAAACAAGTTAGTTTTTTTATTCAATTTAACAGTGCAAATGTCATACTAAATATGAAAGGTTTATAATCATAACTCCAAAACCAAATATGAAATTTGTCTTAAAAAGCCTTTATTATTGAATTTATGTGAGTTTTAGCAGAATCAGGTATTTTGGAAAGAATCACAAATACAAAAATTAGATTTTACTGAACTCATATTGGTCACACTCAAAATGACAGTTTTTGAAACATAACTCCAAAAATACACATGCAAAATGTCTAATAATGCCTGAAGAAATGCATCTTCGAGAGTTTTCCAGAAAAAAAACATTTGGTAAGGTTTGCAAAAACATAATTTGATTTGTTACTCAATTTGACAGTAATGTACTTAGAATCCTGAGATAATGCGAAAAAAGCAATAAAAATGTATTCAAACATAATTCCTAATCCAAACGTGCAAAATGTCTAAAAATGCCTGTGATTTTGAATACATGTGAGTTTTACTAGATACAGTTGTTTTTCAATGGTTTGCAAATACAAAAATGAGGTTTTACTCAATATAACTGTTTACTGTAAGACTCAATATGACAGTTATTTAAACATAACTCCTACACCACACATGAAAAATGGCTAATAATGCCTGAAATAATGCATCTTTGGGAGTTTTACTCGAAACATATGCTTTTTTAAATCTTGCAAATGCAAAAAGTTGTTTCTTACTCAATATGACTTAAATAGTCTTAGAATTCTGAGATAATGCGAAAAAAGCAATAACAATGTATTCAAACATAACTTCTAAACAACAGATGCAAAATGGCGAATAATGCCTAGAGATATGTTTTTTTGTTAGTTGTACTAGAAAAATGATCTTTTGTAAGGTTTGCAAAGACACAAGTTAGTTTTTTTATTCAATATAACAGTGTAACTGTCATCCTAAATATGAAAGGTTTATAATCATAACTCCAAAACCAAATATGAAATGTGTCTTAAAAAGCCTTTAATATTGAATTTATGTGAGTTTTAGCAGAATCAGGTATTTTGGAAAGAATCACAAATACAAATATTAGATTTTACTGAACCCATATTGGTCACACTCAAAATGACAGTTTTTGAAACATAACTCCAAAAATACACATGCAAAATGTCTAATAATGCCTGAAGAAATGCATCTTCGAGAGTTTTCCAGAAAAAAAACATTTGGTAAGGTTTGCAAAAACAAAATTTGATTTGTTACTCAATTTGACAGTAATGTACTTAGAATCCTGAGATAATGCGAAAAAAGCAATAAAAATGTATTCAAACATAATTCCTAATCCAAACGTGCAAAATGTCTAAAAATGCCTGTGATATTGAATACATGTGAGTTTTACTAGATACAGTTGTTTTTCAATGGTTTGCAAATACAAAAATGAGGTTTTACTCAATATGACTGTATACTGTAACACTCAATATGACAGTTATTTAAACATAACTCCTACACCACACATGAAAAATGGCTAATAATGCCTGAAATAATGCATCTTTGGGAGTTTTACTCGAAACCTATGCTTTTTTAAATCTTGCAAATGCAAAAAGTAGTTTTTTACTCAATATGACTATAATAGTCTTAGAATCCTGAGATAATGCGAAAAAAGCAATAAAAATGTATTCAAACATAACTTCTAAACAACACATACAAAATGGCTAATAATGCCTAGAGATATGTTTTTTTGTTAGTTGTACTAGAAATATGATCTTTTGTAAGGTTTGCAAAGACACAAGTTAGTTTTTTTATTCAATTTAACAGTGTAACTGTCATCCTAAATATGAAAGGTTTATAATCATAACTCCAAAACCAAATATGAAATTTGTCTTAAAAAGCCTTTAATATTGAATTTATGTGAGTTTTAGCAGAATCAGGTATTTTGGAAAGAATCACAAATACAAATATTAGATTTTACTGGCCTCATATTGGTCACACTCAAAATGACAGTTTTTGAAACATAACTCCAAAAATACACATGCAAAATGTCTAATAATGCCTGAAGAAATGCATCTTCGAGAGTTTTCCAGAAAAAAAACATTTGGTAAGGTTTGCAAAAACATAATTTGATTTGTTACTCAATTTGACAGTAATGTACTTAGAATCCTGAGATAATGCGAAAAAAGCAATAAAAATGTATTCAAACATAATTCCTAATCCAAACGTGCAAAATGTCTAAAAATGCCTGTGATATTGAATACATGTGAGTTTTACTAGATACAGTTGTATTTCTATGGTTTGCAAATACAAAAATGAGGTTTTACTCAATATGACTGTATACTGTAACACTCAATATGACAGTTATTTAAACATAACTCCTACACCACACATGAAAAATGGCTAATCATGCCTGAAATAATGCATCTTTGGGAGTTTTACTCGAAACATATGCTTTTTTAAATCTTGCAAATGCAAAAAGTTGTTTTTTACTCAATTTGACTATAATAGTCTTAGAATCCTGAGATAATGCGAAAAAAGCAATAAAAATGTATTCAAACATAACTTCTAAACAACACATGCAAAATGGCTAATAATGCCTAGAGATATGTTTTTTTGTTAGTTGTACTAGAAATATGATCTTTTGTAAGGTTTGCAAAGACACAAGTTAGTTTTTTTATTCAATTTAACAGTGTAACTGTCATCCTAAATATGAAAGGTTTATAATCATAACTCCAAAACCAAATATGAAATTTGTCTTAAAAAGCCTTTAATATTGAATTTATGTGAGTTTTAGCAGAATCAGGTATTTTGGAAAGAATCACAAATACAAATATTAGATTTTACTGGCCTCATATTGGTCACACTCAAAATGACAGTTTTTGAAACATAACTCCAAAAATACACATGCAAAATGTCTAATAATGCCTGAAGAAATGCATCTTCGAGAGTTTTCCAGAAAAAAAACATTTGGTAAGGTTTGCAAAAACATAATTTGATTTGTTACTCAATTTGACAGTAATGTACTTAGAATCCTGAGATAATGCGAAAAAAGCAATAAAAATGTATTCAAACATAATTCCTAATCCAAACGTGCCAAATGTCTAAAAATGCCTGTGATATTGAATACATGTGAGTTTTACTAGATACAGTTGTTCTTCTATGGTTTGCAAATACAAAAATGAGGTTTTACTCAATATGACTGTATACTGTAACACTCAATATGACAGTTATTTAAACATAACTCCTACACCACACATGAAAAATGGCTAATAATGCCTGAAATAATGCATCTTGGGGAGTTTTACTCGAAACCTATGCTTTTTTAAATCTTGCAAATGCAAAAAGTAGTTTTTTACTCAATATGACTATAATAGTCTTAGAATCCTGAGATAATGCGAAAAAAGCAATAAAAATGTATTCAAACATAACTTCTAAACAACACATGCAAAATGGCTAATAATGCCTAGAGATATGTATTTTGGTTAGTTGTACTAGAAAAATTATCTTTTGTAAGGTTTGCAAAGAAACAAGTTAGTTTTTTTATTCAATATTACAGTGCAAATGTCATACTAAATATGAAAGGTTTATAATCATAACTCCAAAACCAAATATGAAATTTGTCTTAAAAAGCCTTTATTATTGAATTTATGTGAGTTTTAGCAGAATCAGGTATTTTGGAAAGAATCACAAATACAAAAATTAGATTTTACTGAACTCATATTGGTCACACTCAAAATGACAGTTTTTGAAACATAACTCCAAAAATACACATGCAAAATGTCTAATAATGCCTGAAGAAATGCATCTTCGAGAGTCTTCCAGAAAAAAAACATTTGGTAAGGTTTGCAAAAACAAAATTTGATTTGTTACTCAATTTGACAGTAATGTACTTAGAATCCTGAGATAATGCGAAAAAAGCAATAAAAATGTATTCAAACATAATTCCTAATCCAAACGTGCAAAATGTCTAAAAATGCCTGTGATTTTGAATACATGTGAGTTTTACTAGATACAGTTGTTTTTCAATGGTTTGCAAATACAAAAATGAGGTTTTACTCAATATAACTGTTTACTGTAAGACTCAATATGACAGTTTTTAAACATAACTCCTACACCACACATGAAAAATGGCTAATAATGCCTGAAATAATGCATCTTTGGGAGTTTTACTCGAAACATATGCTTTTTTAAATCTTGCAAATGCAAAAAGTTGTTTTTTACTCAATATGACTATAATAGTCTTAGAATTCTGAGATAATGCGAAAAAAGCAATAACAATGTATTCAAACATAACTTCTAAACAACAGATGCAAAATGGCGAATAATGCCTAGAGATATGTTTTTTTGTTAGTTGTACTAGAAAAATGATCTTTTGTAAGGTTTGCAAAGACACAAGTTAGTTTTTTTATTCAATATAACAGTGTAACTGTCATCCTAAATATGAAAGGTTTATAATCATAACTCCAAAACCAAATATGAAATGTGTCTTAAAAAGCCTTTAATATTGAATTTATGTGAGTTTTAGCAGAATCAGGTATTTTGGAAAGAATCACAAATACAAATATTAGATTTTACTGAACCCATATTGGTCACACTCAAAATGACAGTTTTTGAAACATAACTCCAAAAATACACATGCAAAATGTCTAATAATGCCTGAAGAAATGCATCTTCGAGAGTTTTCCAGAAAAAAAACATTTGGTAAGGTTTGCAAAAACAAAATTTGATTTGTTACTCAATTTGACAGTAATGTACTTAGAATCCTGAGATAATGCGAAAAAAGCAATAAAAATGTATTCAAACATAATTCCTAATCCAAACGTGCAAAATGTCTAAAAATGCCTGTGATATTGAATACATGTGAGTTTTACTAGATACAGTTGTTTTTCAATGGTTTGCAAATACAAAAATGAGGTTTTACTCAATATGACTGTATACTGTAACACTCAATATGACAGTTATTTAAACATAACTCCTACACCACACATGAAAAATGGCTAATAATGCCTGAAATAATGCATCTTTGGGAGTTTTACTCGAAACCTATGCTTTTTTAAATCTTGCAAATGCAAAAAGTAGTTTTTTACTCAATGTGACTATAATAGTCTTAGAATCCTGAGATAATGCGAAAAAAGCAATAAAAATGTATTCAAACATAACTTCTAAACAACACATACAAAATGGCTAATAATGCCTAGAGATATGTTTTTTTGTTAGTTGTACTAGAAATATGATCTTTTGTAAGGTTTGCAAAGACACAAGTTAGTTTTTTTATTCAATTTAACAGTGTAACTGTCATCCTAAATATGAAAGGTTTATAATCATAACTCCAAAACCAAATATGAAATTTGTCTTAAAAAGCCTTTAATATTGAATTTATGTGAGTTTTAGCAGAATCAGGTATTTTGGAAAGAATCACAAATACAAATATTAGATTTTACTGGCCTCATATTGGTCACACTCAAAATGACAGTTTTTGAAACATAACTCCAAAAATACACATGCAAAATGTCTAATAATGCCTGAAGAAATGCATCTTCGAGAGTTTTCCAGAAAAAAAACATTTGGTAAGGTTTGCAAAAACATAATTTGATTTGTTACTCAATTTGACAGTAATGTACTTAGAATCCTGAGATAATGCGAAAAAAGCAATAAAAATGTATTCAAACATAATTCCTAATCCAAACGTGCAAAATGTCTAAAAATGCCTGTGATATTGAATACATGTGAGTTTTACTAGATACAGTTGTATTTCTATGGTTTGCAAATACAAAAATGAGGTTTTACTCAATATGACTGTATACTGTAACACTCAATATGACAGTTATTTAAACATAACTCCTACACCACACATGAAAAATGGCTAATCATGCCTGAAATAATGCATCTTTGGGAGTTTTACTCGAAACATATGCTTTTTTAAATCTTGCAAATGCAAAAAGTTGTTTTTTACTCAATTTGACTATAATAGTCTTAGAATCCTGAGATAATGCGAAAAAAGCAATAAAAATGTATTCAAACATAACTTCTAAACAACACATGCAAAATGGCTAATAATGCCTAGAGATATGTTTTTTTGTTAGTTGTACTAGAAATATGATCTTTTGTAAGGTTTGCAAAGACACAAGTTAGTTTTTTTATTCAATTTAACAGTGTAACTGTCATCCTAAATATGAAAGGTTTATAATCATAACTCCAACAAAACCAAATATGAAATTTGTCTTAAAAAGCCTTTAATATTGAATTTATGTGAGTTTTAGCAGAATCAGGTATTTTGGAAAGAATCACAAATACAAATATTAGATTTTACTGGCCTCATATTGGTCACACTCAAAATGACAGTTTTTGAAACATAACTCCAAAAATACACATGCAAAATGTCTAATAATGCCTGAAGAAATGCATCTTCGAGAGTTTTCCGGAAAAAAAACATTTGGTAAGGTTTGCAAAAACATAATTTGATTTGTTACTCAATTTGACAGTAATGTACTTAGAATCCTGAGATAATGCGAAAAAAGCAATAAAAATGTATTCAAACTTAATTCCTAATCCAAACGTGCAAAATGTCTAAAAATGCCTGTGATATTGAATACATGTGAGTTTTACTATATACAGTTGTTTTTCTATGGTTTGCAAATACAAATTACTCAATATGACTGTATACTGTAACACTCAATATGACAGTTATTTAAACATAACTCCTACACCACACATGAAAAATAGCTAATAATGCCTGAAATAATGCATCTTTGGGAGTTTTACTTGAAACATATGCTTTTTTAAATCTTGCAAATGCAAAAAGTAGTTTTTTACTCAATATGACTATAATAGTCTTAGAATCCTGAGATAATGTGAAAAAATCAATAAAAAGGTATTCAAACATAACTTCTAAACAACAAATGCAAAATGGCTAATAATGCCTAGAGATATGTATTTTGGTTAGTTGTACTAGAAAAATTATCTTTTGTAAGGTTTGCAAAGACACAAGTTATATATATTTTTTTCAATATAACAGTGTAACTGTCATACTAAATATGAAAGGTTTATAATCATAACTCCAAAACCAAATATGAAATTTGTCTTAAAAAGCCTTTAATATTGAATTTATGTGAGTTTTAGCAGAATCAGGTATTTTGGAAAGAATCACAAATACAAATATTAGATTTTACTGGCCTCATATTGGTCACACTCAAAATGACAGTTTTTGAAACATAACTCCAAAAATACACATGCAAAATGTCTAATAATGCCTGAAGAAATGCATCTTCGAGAGTTTTCCTGAAAAAAAAAAAACATCTGGTAAGGTTTGCAAAAACAAAATTTGATTTGTTACTCAATTTGACAGTCATGTACTTAGAATCCTGAGATAATGCGAAAAAAGCAATAAAAATGTATTCAAACTTAATTCCTAATCCAAACGTGCAAAATGTCTAAAAATGCCTGTGATATTGAATACATGTGAGTTTTACTATATACAGTTGTTTTTCTATGGTTTGCAAATACAAATTACTCAATATGACTGTATACTGTAACACTCAATATGACAGTTATTTAAACATAACTCCTACACCACACATGAAAAAATAGCTAATAATGCCTGAAATAATGCATCTTTGGGAGTTTTACTTGAAACATATGCTTTTTTAAATCTTGCAAATGCAAAAAGTAGTTTTTTACTCAATATGACTATAATAGTCTTAGAATCCTGAGATAATGTGAAAAAATCAATAAAAAGGTATTCAAACATAACTTCTAAACAACAAATGCAAAATGGCTAATAATGCCTAGAGATATGTATTTTGGTTAGTTGTACTAGAAAAATTATCTTTTGTAAGGTTTGCAAAGACACAAGTTATATATATTTTTTTCAATATAACAGTGTAACTGTCATACTAAATATGAAAGGTTTATAATCATAACTCCAAAACCAAATATGAAATTTGTCTTAAAAAGCCTTTAATATTGAATTTATGTGAGTTTTAGCAGAATCAGGTATTTTGGAAAGAATCACAAATACAAATATTAGATTTTACTGGCCTCATATTGGTCACACTCAAAATGACAGTTTTTGAAACATAACTCCAAAAATACACATGCAAAATGTCTAATAATGCCTGAAGAAATGCATCTTCGAGAGTTTTCCTGAAAAAAAAAAAACATCTGGTAAGGTTTGCAAAAACAAAATTTGATTTGTTACTCAATTTGACAGTCATGTACTTAGAATCCTGAGATAATGCGAAAAAAGCAATAAAAATGTATTCAAACATAATTCCTAATCCAAACGTGCAAAATGTCTAAAAATGCCTGTGATATTGAATACATGTGAGTTTTACTAGATACAGTTGTTTTTCAATGGTTTGCAAATACAAAAATGAGGTTTTACTCAATATGACTGTATACTGTAACACTCAATATGACAGTAATTTAAACATAACTCCTACACCACACATGAAAAATGGCTAATAATGCCTGAAATAATGCATCTTTGGGAGTTTTACTCGAAACATATGCTTTTTTAAATCTTGCAAATGCAAAAGGTTGTTTTTTACTCAATATGACTATAATAGTCTTAGAATCATGAGATAATGCGAAAAAAGCAATAAAAATGTATTCAAACATAACTTCTAAACAACAGATGCAAAATGGCGAATAATGCCTAGAGATATGTTTTTTTGTTAGTTGTACTAGAAAAATGATCTTTTGTAAGGTTTGCAAAGACACAAGTTAGTTTTTTTATTCAATATAACAGTGTAACTGTCATCCTAAATATGAAAGGTTTATAATCATAACTCCAAAACCAAATATGAAATGTGTCTTAAAAAGCCTTTAATATTGAATTTATGTGAGTTTTAGCAGAATCAGGTATTTTGGAAAGAATCACAAATACAAATATTAGATTTTACTGAACCCATATTGGTCACACTCAAAATGACAGTTTTTGAAACATAACTCCAAAAATACACATGCAAAATGTCTAATAATGCCTGAAGAAATGCATCTTCGAGAGTTTTCCAGAAAAAAAACATTTGGTAAGGTTTGCAAAAACAAATTTTGATTTGTTACTCAATTTGACAGTAATGTACTTAGAATCCTGAGATAATGCCAAAAAAGCAATAAAAATGTATTCAAACATAATTCCTAATCCAAACGTGCAAAATGTCTAAAAATGCCTGTGATATTGAATACATGTGAGTTTTACTAGATACAGTTGTTTTTCAATGGTTTGCAAATACAAAAATGAGGTTTTACTCAATATGACTGTATACTGTAACACTCAATATGACAGTTATTTAAACATAACTCCTACACCACACATGAAAAATGGCTAATAATGCCTGAAATAATGCATCTTTGGGAGTTTTACTCGAAACCTATGCTTTTTTAAATCTTGCAAATGCAAAAAGTAGTTTTTTACTCAATATGACTATAATAGTCTTAGAATCCTGAGATAATGCGAAAAAAGCAATAAAAATGTATTCAAACATAACTTCTAAACAACACATGCAAAATGGCTAATAATGCCTAGAGATATGTTTTGTTGTTAGTTGTACTAGAAATATGATCTTGTGTAAGGTTTGCAAAGACAAAAGTTAGTTTTTTTATTCAATTTAACAGTGTAACTGTCATCCTAAATATGAAAGGTTTATAATCATAACTCCAAAACCAAATATGAAATTTGTCTTAAAAAGCCTTTAATATTGAATTTATGTGAGTTTTAGCAGAATCAGGTATTTTGGAAAGAATCACAAATACAAATATTAGATTTTACTGGCCTCATATTGGTCACACTCAAAATGACAGTTTTTGAAACATAACTCCAAAAATACACATGCAAAATGTCTAATAATGCCTGAAGAAATGCATCTTCGAGAGTTTTCCAGAAAAAAAACATTTGGTAAGGTTTGCAAAAAACATAATTTGATTTGTTACTCAATTTGACAGTAATGTACTTAGAATCCTGAGATAATGCGAAAAAAGCAATAAAAATGTATTCAAACATAATTCCTAATCCAAACGTGCAAAATGTCTAAAAATGCCTGTGATATTGAATACATGTGAGTTTTACTAGATACAGTTGTTCTTCTATGGTTTGCAAATACAAAAATGAGGTTTTACTCAATATGACTGTATACTGTAACACTCAATATGACAGTTATTTAAACATAACTCCTACACCACACATGAAAAATGGCTAATCATGCCTGAAATAATGCATCTTTGGGAGTTTTACTCGAAACATATGCTTTTTTAAATCTTGCAAATGCAAAAAGTTGTTTTTTACTCAATATGACAATAATGTTCTTAGAATCATGAGATAATGCGAAAAAAGCAATAAAAATGTATTCAAACATAACTTCTAAACAACACATGCAAAATGGTTAATAATGCCTAGAGATATGTATTTTGGTTAGTTGTACTAGAAAAATGATCTTTTGTAAGGTTTGCAAAGAAACAAGTTAGTTTTTTTATTCAATATTACAGTGCAAATGTCATACTAAATATGAAAGGTTTATAATCATAACTCCAAAACCAAATATGAAATTTGTCTTAAAAAGCCTTTATTATTGAATTTATGTGAGTTTTAGCAGAATCAGGTATTTTGGAAAGAATCACAAATACAAACATTAGATTTTACTGAACTCATATTGGTCACACTCAAAATGACAGTTTTTGAAACATAACTCCAAAAATACACATGCAAAATGTCTAATAATGCCTGAAGAAATGCATCTTCGAGAGTCTTCCAGAAAAAAAACATTTGGTAAGGTTTGCAAAAACAAAATTTGATTTGTTACTCAATTTGACAGTAATGTACTTAGAATCCTGAGATAATGCGAAAAAAGCAATAAAAATGTATTCAAACAAAATTCCTAATCAAACGTGCAAAATGTCAAAAAAATGCCTGTGATTTTGAATACATGTGAGTTTTACTAGATACAGTTGTTTTTCAATGGTTTGCAAATACAAAAATGAGGTTTTACTCAATATAACTGTTTACTGTAAGACTCAATATGACAGTTATTTAAACATAACTCCTACACCACACATGAAAAATGGCTAATAATGCCTGAAATAATGCATATTTGGGAGTTTTACTCGAAACATATGCTTTTATTAAATCTTGCAAATGCAAAAAGTTGTTTTTTACTCAATATGACAATAATAGTCTTAGAATCCTGAGATAATGCGAAAAAAAGCAATAAAAATTTATTCAAACATAACTTCTAAACAACAGATGCAAAATGGCGAATAATGCCTAGAGATATGTTTTTTTGTTAGTTGTAGTAGAAAAATGATCTTTTGTAAGGTTTGCAAAGACACAAGTTAGTTTTTTTATTCAATATAACAGTGTAACTGTCATCCTAAATATGAAAGGTTTATAATCATAACTCCAAAACCAAATATGAAATGTGTCTTAAAAAGCCTTTAATATTGAATTTATGTGAGTTTTAGCAGAATCACAGAATCAGGTATTTTGGAAAGAATCACAAATACAAATATTAGATTTTACTGGCCTCATATTGGTCACACTCAAAATGACAGTTTTTGAAACATAACTCCAAAAATACACATGCAAAATGTCTAATAATGCCTGAAGAAATGCATCTTCGAGAGTTTTCCAGAAAAAAAACATTTGGTAAGGTTTGCAAAAACAAAATTTGATTTGTTACTCAATTTGACAGTAATGTACTTAGAATCCTGAGATAATGCGAAAAAAGCAATAAAAATGTATTCAAACATAAATCCTAATCCAAACGTGCAAAATGTCTAAAAATGCCCGTGATATTGAATACATGTGAGTTTTACTAGATACAGATGTTTTTCAATGGTTTGCAAATACAAAAATGAGGTTTTACTCAATATAACTGTATACTGTAACACTCAATATGACAGTTATTTAAACATAACTCCTACACCACACATGAAAAATGGCTAATAATGCCTGAAATAATGCATCTTTGGGAGGTTTATTCGAAACATATGCTTTTTTAAATCTTGCAAATGCAAAAAGTTGTTTTTTACTCAATATGACTATAATAGTCTTAGAATCCTGAGATAATGCGAAAAAAGCAATAAAAATGTATTTAAACAACACATGCAAAATGGCTAATAATGCCTAGAGATATGTTTTTTTTGTTAGTTGTACTAGAAATATGATCTTTTGTAAGGTTTGCAAAGACACAAGTTAGTTTTTTTATTCAATTTAACAGTGTAACTGTCATCCTAAATATGAATGGTTTATAATCATAACTCCAAAACCAAATATGAAATTTGTCTTAAAAAGCCTTTAATATTGAATTTATGTGAGTTTTAGCAGAATCAGGTATTTTGGAAAGAATCACAAATACACATTTTGGATTTTACTGAACTCATATTGGTCACACTCAAAATGACAGTTTTTGAAACATAACTCCAAAAATACACATGCAAAATGTCTAATAATGCCTGAAGAAATGCATCTTCGAGAGTTTTCCTGAAAAAAAAACATTTGGTAAGGTTCGCAAAAACAAAATTTGATTTGTTACTCAATTTGACAGTAATGTACTTAGAATCCTGAGATCATGCGAAAAAAGCAATAAAAATGTATTCAAACATAATTCATAATCCAAACGTGCCAAATGTCTAAAAATGCCTGTGATATTGAATACATGTGAGTTTTACTAGATACAGTTGTTTTTCAATGGTTTGCAAATACAAAAATGAGGTTTTACTCAATATGACTGTATACTGTAACACTCAATATGACAGTTATTTAAAGATAACTCCTACACCACACATGAAAAATGGCTAATAATGCCTGAAATAATGCATCTTCGGGAGTTTTACCCGAAACATATGCTTTTTTAAATCTTGCAAATGCAAAAAGTTGTTTTTTACTCAATATGACTATAATAGTCTTAGAATCCTGAGATAATGCGAAAAAAGCAATAAAAATGTATTCAAACATAACTTCTAAACAACACATGGAAAATGGCTAATAATGCCTAGAGATATGTTTTTTTGTTAGTTGTACTAGAAAAATGATCTTTTGTAAGGTTTGCAAAGACACAAGTTAGTTTTTTTATTCAATTTAACAGTATAACTGTCATCCTAAATATGAAAGGTTTATAATCATAACTCCAAAACCAAATATGAAATTTGTCTTAAAAAGCCTTTAATATTGAATTTATGTGAGTTTTAGCAGAATCAGGTATTTTGGAAAGAATCACAAATACAAATATTAGATTTTACTGGCCTCATATTGGTCACACTCAAAATGACAGTTTTTGAAACATAACTCCAAAAATACACATGCAAAATGTCTAATAATGCCTGAAGAAATGCATCTTCGAGAGTTTTCCAGAAAAAAAACATTTGGTAAGGTTTGCAAAAACATAATTTGATTTGTTACTCAATTTGACAGTAATGTACTTAGAATCCTGAGATAATGCGAAAAAAGCAATAAAAATGTATTCAAACATAACTCCTAATCCAAACGTGCAAAATGTCTAAAAATGCCTGTGATATTGAATACATGTGAGTTTTACTAGATACAGTTGTTTTTCTATGGTTTGCAAATACAAAAATGAGGTTTTACTCAATATGACTGTATACTGTAACACTCAATATGACAGTTATTTAAACATAACTCCTACACCACACATGAAAAATGGCTAATCATGCCTGAAATAATGCATCTTTGGGAGTTTTACTCGAAACATATGCTTTTTTAAATCTTGTAAATGCAAAAAGTTGTTTTTTACTCAATATGACTATAATAGTCTTAGAATCCTGAGAAAATGCGAAAAAAGCAATAAAAATGTATTCAAACATAACCTCTAAACAACACATGGAAAATGGCTAATAATGCCTAGAGATATGTTTTTTTGTTAGTTGTACTAGAAAAATGATCTTTTGTAAGGTTTGCAAAGACACAAGTTAGTTTTTTTATTCAATTTAACAGTGTAACTGTCATCCTAAATATGAAAGGTTTATAATCATAACTCCAAAACCAAATATGAAATTTGTCTTAAAAAGCCTTTAATATTGAATTTATGTGACTTTTAGCAGAATCAGGTATTTTGGAAAGAATCACAAATACAAATATTAGATTTTACTGGCCTCATATTGGTCACACTCAAAATGACAGTTTTTGAAACATAACTCCAAAAATACACATGCAAAATGTCTAATAATGCCTGAAGAAATGCATCTTCGAGAGTTTTCCAGAAAAAAAAAATTTGGTAAGGTTTGCAAAAACAAAATTTGATTTGTTACTCAATTTGACAGTAATGTACTTAGAATCCTGAGATAATGCGAAAAAAGCAATAAAAATGTATTCAAACATAAATCCTAATCCAAACGTGCAAAATGTCTAAAAATGCCCGTGATATTGAATACATGTGAGTTTTACTAGATACAGATGTTTTTCAATGGTTTGCAAATACAAAAATGAGGTTTTACTCAATATAACTGTATACTGTAACACTCAATATGACAGTTATTTAAACATAACTCCTACACCACATATGAAAAATGGCTAATAATGCCTGAAATAATGCATCTTTGGGAGTTTTACTCGAACATATGCTTTTTTAAATCTTGCAAATGCAAAAAGTTGTTTTTTACTCAATATGACTATAATAGTCTTAGAATCCTGAGATAATGCGAAAAAAGCAATAAAAATGTATTCAAACATAACTTCTAAACAACACATGCAAAATGGCTAATAATGCCTAGAGATATGTTTTTTTGTTAGTTGTACTAGAAATATGATCTTTTGTAAGGTTTGCAAAGACACAAGTTAGTTTTTTTATTCAATTTAACAGTGTAACTGTCATCCTAAATATGAAAGGTTTATAATCATAACTCCAAAACCAAATATGAAATTTGTCTTAAAAAGCCTTTAATATTGAATTTATGTGAGTTTTATTAGAATCAGGTATTTTGGAAAGAATCACAAATACAAATATTAGATTTTACTGGCCTCATATTGGTCACACTCAAAATGACAGTTTTTGAAACATAACTCCAAAAATACACATGCAAAATGTCTAATAATGCCTGAAGAAATGCATCTTCGAGTGTTTTCCAGAAAAAAAACATTTGGTAAGGTTTGCAAAAACATAATTTGATTTGTTACTCAATTTGACAGTAATGTACTTAGAATCCTGAGATAATGCGAAAAAAGCAATAAAAATGTATTCAAACATAATTCCTAATCCAAACGTGCAAAATGTCTAAAAATGCCTGTGATATTGAATACATGTGAGTTTTACTAGATACAGTTGTTTTTCAATGGTTTGCAAATACAAAAATTAGGTTTTACTCAATATAACTGTTTACTGTAAGACTCAATATGACAGTTATTTAAACATAACTCCTACACCACACATGAAAAATGGCTAATAATGCCTGAAATAATGCATCTTTGGGAGTTTTACTCGAAACATATGCTTTTTTAAATCTTGCAAATGCAAAAAGTTGTTTTTTACTCAATATGACTATAATAGTCTTAGAATCCTGAAATAATGCGAAAAAAGCAATAAAAATGTATTCAAACATAACTTCTAAACAACACATGCAAAATGGCTAATAATGCCTAGAGATATGTTTTTTTGTTAGTTGTACTAGAAAAATTATCTTTTGTAAGGTTTGCAAAGACACAAGTTAGTTTTTTTATTCAATATAACAGTGTAACTGTCATCCTAAATATGAAAGGTTTATAATCATAACTCCAAAACCAAATATGAAATGTGTCTTAAAAAGCCTTTAATATTGAATTTATGTGAGTTTTAGCAGAATCAGGTATTTTGGAAAGAATCACAAATACAAATATTAGATTTTACTGAACTCATATTGGTCACACTCAAAATGACAGTTTTTGAAACATAACTCCAAAAATACACATGCAAAATGTCTAATAATGCCTGAAGAAATGCATCTTCGAGAGTTTTCCAGAAAAAAAACATTTGGTAAGGTTTGCAAAAACAAAATTTGATTTGTTACTCAATTTGACAGTAATGTACTTAGAATCCTGAGATAATGCGAAAAAAGCAATAAAAATGTATTCAAACATAATTCCTAATCCAAACGTGCAAAATGTCTAAAAATGCCTGTGATATTGAATACATGTGAGTTTTACTAGATACATTTGGTTTTCACTGGTTTGCAAATACAAAAATGAGGTTTTACTCAATATGACTGTATACTGTAACACTCAATATGACAGTTATTTAAACATAACTCCTACACCACACATGAAAAATAGCTAATAATGCCTGAAATAATGCATCTTTGGGAGTTTTACTTGAAACATATGCTTTTTTAAATCTTACAAATGCAAAAAGAAGTGTTTTACTCAATGTGACTATAATAGTCTTAGAATCCTGAGATAATGTGAAAAAAGCAATAAAAAGGTATTCAAACATAACTTCTAAACAACAAATGCAAAATGGCTAATAATGCCTAGAGATATGTATTTTGGTTAGCTGTACTAGAAAAATGATCTTTTGTAAGGTTTGCAAAGACACAAGTTAGTTTTTTTTTTTCAATATAACAGTGTAACTGTCATACTAAATATGAAAGGTTTATAATCATAACTCCAAAACCAAATATGACATGTGTCTTAAAAAGCCTTTAATATTGAATTTAGGTAAGTTTTAGCAGAATCAGGTATTTTGGAAAGAATCACAAATACAAATATTAGGTTTTACTGGCCTCATATTGGTCACACTCAAAATGACAGTTTTTGAAACATAACTCCAAAAATACACATGCAAAATGTCTAATAATGCCTGAAGAAATGCATCTTCGAGAGTTTTCCTGAAAAAAAAAAAACATTTGGTAAGGTTTGCAAAAACAAAATTTGATTTGTTACTCAATTTGACAGTAATGTACTTAGAATCCTGAGATAATGCGAACAAAGCAATAAAAATGTATTCAAGCATAATTCCTAATCCAAACGTGCAAAATGTCTAAAAATGCCTGTGATATTGAATACATGTGAGTTTTACTAGATACAGTTGTTTTTCAATGGTTTGTAAATACAAAAATGAGGTTTTACTCAATATGACTGTATACTGTAACACTCAATATGACAGTTATTTAAACATAACTCCTACACCACACATGAAAAATGGCTAATAATGCCTGAAATAATGCATCTTTGGGAGTTTTACTCGAAACATATGCTTTTTTAAATCTTGCAAATGCAAAAAGTAGTTTTTTACTCAATATGACTATAATAGTCTTAGAATCCTGAGATAGTGCGAGAAAAACAATAAAAATGTATTCAAACATAACTTCTAAACAACACATGCAAAATGGCTAATAATGCCTAGAGATATGTTTTTTTTTAGCTGTACTAGAAAAATGATCTTTTGTAAGGTTTGCAAAGACACAAGTTAGTTTTTTTATTCAATATAACAGTGTAACTGTCATACTAAATATGAAAGGTTTATAATCATAACTCCAAAACCACATATGACATTTGTCTTAAAAAGCCTTTAATATTGAATTTATGTAAGTTTTTGCAGAATCAGGTATTTTGGAAAGAATCACAAATACAAATATTAGGTTTTACTGGCCTCATATTGGTCACACTCAAAATGACAGTTTTTGAAACATAACTCCAAAAATACACATGCAAAATGTCTAATAATGCCTGAAGAAATATATCTTCGAGAGTTTTCCTGAAAAAAAAAACATCTGGTAAGGTTTGCAAAAACAAAATTTGATTTGTTACTCAATTTGACAGTAATGTAATTAGAATCCTGAGATAATGCGAACAAAGCAATAAAAATGTATTCAAAAAAAATGTATTCAAACATAATTCCTAATCCAAACGTGCAAAATGTCTAAAAATGCCTGTGATATTGAATACATGTGAGTTTTACTAGATACAGTTGTTTTTCTATGGTTTGTAAATACAAAAATGAGGTTTTACTCAATATGACTGTATACTGTAACACTCAATATGACAGTTATTTAAACATAACTCCTACACCACACATGAAAAATAGCTAATAATGCCTGAAATAATGCATCTTTGGGAGTTTTACTCGAAACATATGCTTTTTTAAATCTTGCAAATGCAAAAAGAAGTTTTTTACTCAATATGACTATAATAGTCTTAGAATCCTGAGATAATGTGAAAAAAGCAATAAAAAGGTATTCAAACATAACTTCTAATCAACAAATGCAAAATGGCTAATAATGCCTAGAGATATGTATTTTGGTTAGTTGTACTAGAAAAATGATCTTTTGTAAGGTTTGCAAAGACACAAGTTAGTTTTCTTTTTTTTTCAATATAACAGTGTAACTGTCATACTAAATATGAAAGGTTTATAATCATAACTCCAAAACCACATATGACATTTGTCTTAAAAAATCCTTTAATATTGAATTTATGTAAGTTTTAGCAGAATCAGGTATTTTGGAAAGAATCACAAATACAAATATTAGATTTTACTGGCCTCATATTGGTCACACTCAAAATGACAGTTTTTGAAACATAACTCCAAAAATACACATGCAAAATGTCTAATAATGCCTGAAGAAATGCATCTTCGAGAGTTTTCCTGAAGAAAAAAAAAACATCTGGTCAGGTTTGCAAAAACAAAATTTGATTTGTTACTCAATTTGACAGTACTATACTTAGAATCCTGAGATAATGCGAAAAAAGCAATAAAAATGTATTCAAACATAGTTCCTAATCCAAACGTGCAAAATGTCTAAAAATGCCTGTGATATTGAATACATGTGAGTTTTACTAGATACAGTTGTTTTTCAATGGTTTGCAAATACAAAAATGAGGTTTTACTCAATATGACTCTCTACTGTAACACTCAATATGACAGTTATTTAAACATAACTCCTACACCACAAATGAAAAATGGCTAATAATGCCTGAAATAATGCATCTTTGGGAGTTTTACTTGAAACATATGCTTTTTTAAATCTTGCAAATGCAAAAAGTAGTTTTTTACTCAATATGACTATAATAGTCTTAGAATCCTGAGATAATGTGAAAAAATCAATAAAAAGGTATTCAAACATAACTTCTAAACAACAAATGCAAAATGGCTAATAATGCCTAGAGATATGTATTTTGGTTAGTTGTACTAGAAAAATTATCTTTTGTAAGGTTTGCAAAGACACAAGTTATATATTTTTTTCAATATAACAGTGTAACTGTCATACTAAATATGAAAGGTTTATAATCATAACTCCAAAACCAAATATGAAATTTGTCTTAAAAAGCCTTTAATATTGAATTTATGTGAGTTTTAGCTGAATCAGGTATTTTGGAAAGAATCACAAATACAAATATTAGATTTTACTGAACTCATATTGGTCACACTCAAAATGACAGTTTTTGAAACATAACTCCAAAAATACACATGCAAAATGTCTAATAATGCCTGAAGAAATGCATCTTTGAGAGTTTTCCAGAAAAAAAACATTTGGTAAGGTTTGCAAAAACAAAATGTGATTTGTTACTCAATTTGACAGTAATGTATTTAGAATCCTGAGATAATGCGAAAAAAGCAATACAAATGTATTCAAACATAATTCCTAATCCAAACGTGCAAAATGTCTAAAAATGCCTGTGATATTGAATACATGTGAGTTTTACTAGATACAGTTGTTTTTCAATGGTTTGCAAATACAAAAATGAGGTTTTACTCAATATGACTGTATACTGTAACACTCAATATGACAGTTATTTAAACATAACTCCTACACCACACATGAAAAATGGCTAATAATGCCTGAAATAATGCATCTTTGGGAGTTTTACCCGAAACATATGCTTTTTTATATCTTGCAAATGCAAAAAGTTGTTTTTTACTCAATATGACTATAATAGTCTTAGAATCCTGAGATAATGCGAAAAAAGCAATAAAAATGTATTCAAACATAACTTCTAAACAACACATGCAAAATGGCTAATAATGCCTAGAGATATTTTTTTTTGTTAGTTGTACTAGAAATATGATCTTTTGTAAGGTTTGCAAAGACACAAGTTAGTTTTTTTATTCAATTTAACAGTGTAACTGTCATCCTAAATATGAAAGGTTTATAATCATAACTCCAAAACCAAATATGAAATTTGTCTTAAAAATTCTTTAATATTGAATTTATGTGAGTTTTAGCCGAATCAGGTATTTTGGAAAGAATCACAAATACAAATATTAGATTTTACTGGCCTCATATTGGTCACACTCAAAATGACAGTTTTTGAAACATAACTCCAAAAATACACATGCAAAATGTCTAATAATGCCCGAAGAAAAGCATCTTCGAGAGTTTTCCAGAAAAAAAACATTTGGTAAGGTTTGCAAAAACAAAATTTGATTTGTTACTCAATTTGACAGTAATGTACTTAGAATCCTGAGATAATGCGAAAAAAGCAATACAAATTTATTCAAACATAATTCCTAATCCAAACGTGCAAAATGTCTAAAAATGCCTGTGATATTGAATACATGTGAGTTTTACTAGATACAGTTGTTTTTCTATGGTTTGCAAATACAAAAATGAGGTTTTACTCAATATGACTGTATACTGTAACACTCAATATGACAGTTATTTAATCATAACTCCTACACCACACATGAAAAATTGCTAATAATGGCTGAAATAATGCATCTTTGGGAGTTTTAATTGAAACATATGCTTTTTTAAATCTTGCAAATGCAAAAAGTAGTTTTTTACTCAATATGACTATAATAGTCTTAGAATCCTGAGATAATGTGAAAAAAGCAATAAAAAGGTATTCAAACATAACTTCTAATCAACAAATGCAAAATGGCTAATAATGCCTAGAGATATGTATTTTGGTTAGTTGTACTAGAAAAATGATCTTTTGTAAGGTTTGCAAAGACACAAGTTAGTTTTCTTTTTTTTTCAATATAACAGTGTAACTGTCATACTAAATATGAAAGGTTTATAATCATAACTCCAAAACCAAATATGACATTTGTCTTAAAAAATCCTTTAATATTGAATTTATGTAAGTTTTAGCAGAATCAGGTATTTTGGAAAGAATCACAAATACAAATATTAGATTTTACTGGCCTCATATTGGTCACACTCAAAATGACAGTTTTTGAAACATAACTCCAAAAATACACATGCAAAATGTCTAATAATGCCTGAAGAAATGCATCTTCGAGAGTTTTCCTGAAGAAAAAAAACCATCTGGTCAGGTTTGCAAAAACAAAATTTGATTTGTTACTCAATTTGACAGTAATGTACTTAGAATCCTGAGATAATGCGAAAAAAGCAATAAAAATGTATTCAAACATAGTTCCTAATCCAAACGTGCAAAATGTCTAAAAATGCCTGTGATATTGAATACATGTGAGTTTTACTAGATACAGTTGTTTTTCAATGGTTTGCAAATACAAAAATGAGGTTTTACTCAATATGACTCTCTACTGTAACACTCAATATGACAGTTATTTAAACATAACTCCTACACCACAAATGAAAAATGGCTAATAATGCCTGAAATAATGCATCTTTGGGAGTTTTACTTGAAACATATGCTTTTTTAAATCTTGCAAATGCAAAAAGTAGTTTTTTACTCAATATGACTATAATAGTCTTAGAATCCTGAGATAATGTGAAAAAATCAATAAAAAGGTATTCAAACATAACTTCTAAACAACAAATGCAAAATGGCTAATAATGCCTAGAGATATGTATTTTGGTTAGTTGTACTAGAAAAATTATCTTTTGTAAGGTTTGCAAAGACACAAGTTATATATTTTTTTTCAATATAACAGTGTAACTGTCATACTAAATATGAAAGGTTTATAATCATAACTCCAAAACCAAATATGAAATTTGTCTTAAAAAGCCTTTAATATTGAATTTATGTGAATTTTAGCAGAATCAGGTATTTTGGAAAGAATCACAAATACAAATATTAGATTTTACTGAACTCATATTGGTCACACTTAAAATGACAGTTTTTGAAACATAACTCCAAAAATACACATGCAAAATGTCTAATAATGCCTGAAGAAATGCATCTTTGAGAGTTTTCCAGAAAAAAAACATTTGGTAAGGTTTGCAAAAACAAAATTTGATTTGTTACTCAATTTGACAGTAATGTATTTAGAATCCTGAGATAATGCGAAAAAAGCAATAAAAATGTATTCAAACATAATTCCTAATCCAAACGTGCAAAATGTCTAAAAATGCCTGTGATATTGAATACATGTGAGTTTTACTAGATACAGTTGTTTTTCAATGGTTTGCAAATACAAAAATGAGGTTTTACTCAATATGACTGTATACTGTAACACTCAATATGACAGTTATTTAAAGATAACTCCTACACCACACATGAAAAATGGCTAATAATGCCTGAAATAATGCATCTTTGGGAGTTTTACCCGAAACATATGCTTTTTTAAATCTTGCAAATGCAAAAAGTTGTTTTTTACTCAATATGACTATAATAGTCTTAGAATCCTGAGATAATGCGAAAAAAGCAATAAAAATGTATTCAAACATAACTTCTAAACAACACATGCAAAATGGCTAATAATGCCTAGAGATATGTTTTTTTGTTAGTTGTACTAGAAATATGATCTTTTGTAAGGTTTGCAAAGACACAAGTTAGTTTTTTTATTCAATTTAACAGTGTAACTGTCATCCTAAATATGAAAGGTTTATAATCATAACTCCAAAACCAAATATGAAATTTGTCTTAAAAATTCTTTGATATTGAATTTATGTGAGTTTTAGCCGAATCAGGTATTTTGGAAAGAATCACAAATACAAATATTAGATTTTACTGGCCTCATATTGGTCACATTTAAAATGACAGTTTTTGAAACATAACTCCAAAAATACACATGCAAAATGTCTAATAATGCCTGAAGAAATGCATCTTCGAGAGTTTTCCTGAAAAAAAAAAAACATCTGGTAAGGTTTGCAAAAACAAAATTTGATTTGTTACTCAATTTGACAGTCATGTACTTAGAATCCTGAGATAATGCGAAAAAAGAAATACAAATGTATTCAAACATAATTCCTAATCCAAACGTGCAAAATGTCTAAAAATGCCTGTGATATTGAATACATGTGAGTTTTACTAGATACAGTTGTTTTTCAATGGTTTGCAAATACAAAAATGAGGTTTTAATCAATATGACTGTATACTGTAACACTCAATATGACAGTTATTTAAACATAACTCCTACACCACACATGAAAAATGGCTAATAATGCCTGAAATAATGCATCTTCGGGAGTTTTACCCGAAACATATGCTTTTTTAAATCTTGCAAATGCAAAAAGTTGTTTTTTACTCAATATGACTATAATAGTCTTAGAATCCTGAGATAATGCGAAAAAAGCAATAAAAATGTATTCAAACATAACTTCTAAACAACAGATGCAAAATGGCGAATAATGCCTAGAGATATGTTTTTTTGTTAGTTGTACTAGAAAAATTATCTTTTGTAAGGTTTGCAAAGACACAAGTTAGTTTTTTTATTCAATATAACAGTGTTACTGTCATCCTAAATATGAAAGGTTTATAATCATAACTCCAAAACCAAATATGAAATCTGTCTTAAAAAGCCTTTAATATTGAATTTATGTAAGTTTTAGCAGAATAATGTATTTTGGAAAGAATCACAAATACAAACATTAGATTTTACTGAACTCATATTGGTCACACTCAAAATGACAGTTTTTGAAACATAACTCCAAAAATACACATGCAAAATGTCTAATAATGCCTGAAGAAATGCATCTTCGAGAGTTTTCCTGAAAAAAAAAAACATTTGGTAAGGTTTGCAAAAACAAAATTTGATTTGTTACTCAATTTGACAGTAATGTACTTAGAATCCTGAGATAATGCGAAAAAAGCAATAAAATGTATTCAAACATAATTCCTAATCCAAACGTGCAAAATGTCTAAAAATGCCTGTGATATTGAATACATGTGAGTTTTACTAGATACAGTTGTTTTTCAATGGTTTGCAAATACAAAAATGAGGTTTTACTCAATATAACTGTTTACTGTAAGACTCAATATGACAGTTATTCAAACATAACTCCTACACCACACATGAAAAATGGCTAATAATGCCTGAAATAATGCATCTTTGGGAGTTTTACTCGAAACATATGCTTTTTTAAATCTTGCAAATGCAAAAAGTAGTTTTTTACTCAATATGACTATTATAGTCTTAGAATCCTGAGATAATGCGAAAAAAGCAATACAAATGTATTCAAACATAACTTCTAAACAACACATGCAAAATGGCTAATAATGCCTAGAGATATGTATTTTGGTTAGTTGTACTAGAAAAATGATCTTTTGTAAGGTTTGCAAAGACACAAGTTAGTTTTTTTATTCAATATAACAGTGTAACTGTCATACTAAATATGAAAGGTTTATAATCATAACTCCAAAACCAAATATGACATTTGTCTTAAAAAGCCTTTAATATTGAATTTATGTAAGTTTTTGCAGAATCAGGTATTTTGGAAAGAATCACAAATACAAATATTAGGTTTTACTGGCCTCATATTGGTCACACTCAAAATGACAGTTTTTGAAACATAACTCCAAAAATACACATGCAAAATGTCTAATAATGCCTGAAGAAATATATCTTCGAGAGTTCTCCTGAAAAAAAAAAAAACATCTGGTAAGGTTAGCAAAAACAAAATTTGATTTGTTACTCAATTTGACAGTAATGTACTTAGAATCCTGAGATAATGCGAAAAAAGCAATAAAAATGTATTCAAACTTAATTCCTAATCCAAACGTGCAAAATGTCTAAAAATGCCTGTGATATTGAATACATGTGAGTTTTACTAGATACAGTTGTTTTTCTATGGTTTGCAAATACAAATTACTCAATATGACTGTATACTGTAACACTCAATATGACAGTTATTTAAACACAACTCCTACACCACACATGAAAAATAGCTAGCATTTGCAAGATTTAAAAAAGCATATGTTTCGAGTAAAAACACCCAAAGATGCATTATTTCAGGCATTATTAGCCATTTTTCATGTGTGGTGTAGGAGTTATGTTTAAATAACTGTCATATTGAGTCTTACAGTAAACAGTTATATTGAGTAAAACCTCATTTTTGTATTTGCAAACCATTGAAAAACAACTGTATCTAGTAAAACTCACATGTATTCAATATCACAGGCATTTTTAGACATTTTGCACGTTTGGATTATGAATTATGTTTGAATACATTGTTATTGTATAGGGCCCTATTCGGACTTTATTAATGAATTCTCAGAGTTCGTTGCTGATCTAGTGACACACGCCGATAATATAATCATAATGGGGGACTTTAATATCCATATGAATACCCCATCGGACCCACCGTGCGTAGCGCTCCAGACTGTAATTGATAGCTGTGGTCTCACACAAATAATAAATGAACCCACGCATCGCAACGGTAATACGATAGACCTAGTGCTTGTCAGGGGCATCAACGTTTCCAAAGTTACGATACTCCCGTATACTAAAGTATTGTCTGATCATTACCTTATAAAATTCGAGGTTCAGACGCATGTTCGTCAAACTAATAATAATAATAACTGCTATAGCAGCCGCAACATTAATACAGCCACAACGACAACTCTTGCTGACCTACTGCCCTCGGTAATGGCACCATTCCCAAAGTATGTGGGCTCTATTGATAACCTCACTAACAACTTTAACGACGCCCTGCGCGAAACCATTGATAACATAGCACCGCTAAGTTAAAAAGGCCTCCAAAAAGCGCACTCCCGTGGTTTACAGAAGACACTAGAGCTCAGAAATTATTATGTAGAAAGCTGGAACGCAAATGGCGCACGACTAAACTTGAGGTGCACCATCAAGCATGGAGTGATGGTTTAATAACTTATAAACGCATGCTTACCTTAGCTAAAGCTAAATATTACTCAAATCTCATCCACCGTAATAAAAACGATCCTAAATTTTTGTTTAGTACGGTAGCATCGCTAACCCAACAAGGGACTCCTTCCAGTAGCTCAACCCACTCAGCTGATGACTTTATGCAATTCTTTAGTAAGAAAATTGAAGTCATTAGAAAGGAGATTAAAGACAATGCGTCCCAGCTACAACGGGGTTCTATTAACACTGACACGATTGTATATACGGCGGATACTGCCCTCCAAAATAGTTTCTCTCGTTTTGAGGAAATAACATTAGAGGAATTGTTACAACGCGTAAATGGAATAAAACAGACACATGTTTACTTGACCCTCTTCCTGGAAACTGATCAATGGAGCTCTTTGTATTATTAGGTCCATCAGTGCTAAATATTATAAACTTATCACTCTCCTCGGGCACTGTTCCCCTAGCATTCAAAAAAGCGGTTATTCATCCTCTTCTTAAAAGACCTAACCTCGATCCTGACCTCATGGTAAACTACCGACCGGTGTCTCACCTTCCCTTTATTTCAAAAATCCTTGAAAAAATTGTTGCGGAGCAGTTAAATGAACACTTAGCGTCTAACAATCTATGTGAAACCTTTCAATCCGGTTTCAGGGCAAATCACTCCACGGAGACAGCCCTCGCAAAAATGACTAATGATCTATTGCTAACGATGGATTCTGATGCGTCATCTATGTTGCTGCTCCTCGATCTTAGCGCTGCTTTCGATACCGTCGATCATAATATTTTATTAGAACGTATCAAAACACGAATTGGTATGTCAGACTTAGCCCTGTCTTGGTTTAACTCTTATCTTACTGATAGGATGCAGTGTGTCTCCCAATAACAATGTGACCTCGGACTACGTTAAGGTAACGTGTGGAGTTCCCCAGGGTTCGGTCCTTGGCCCTGCACTCTTCAGCATCTACATGCTGCCGCTAGGTGACATCATACGCAAATACGGTATTAGCTTTCACTGTTATGCTGATGACACCCAACTCTACATGCCCCTAAAGCTGACCAACACGCCGGATTGTAGTCAGTTGGAGGCATGTCTTAATGAAATTAAACAATGGATGTCCGCTAACTTTTTGCAACTCAACGCCAAAAAAACGGAAATGCTGATTATCGGTCCTGCTAGACACCGAACTCTATTTAATAATACAACTCTAACATTTGACAACCAAACAATTAAACAAGGCGACACGGTAAAGAATCTGGGTGTTATCTTCGACCCAACTCTCTCCTTTGAGGCACACATTAAAAGCGTTACTAAAACGGCCTTCTTTCATCTCCGTAATATCGCTAAAATTCGCTCCATTCTGTCCACTAAAGACGCTGAGATCATTATCCATGCGTTTGTTACGTCTCGCCTCGACTACTGTAACGTATTATTTTCGGGTCTCCCCATGTCTAGCATTAAAAGATTACAGTTGGTACAAAATGCGGCTGCTAGACTTTTGACAAGAACAAGAAAGTTTGATCACATTACGCCTGTACTGGCTCACCTGCACTGGCTTCCTGTGCACTTAAGATGTGACTTTAAGGTTTTACTACTTACGTATAAAATACTACACGGTCTAGCTCCATCTTATCTTGCCGATTGTATTGTACCATATGTCCCGGCAAGAAATCTGCGTTCAAAGGACTCCGGCTTATTAGTGATTCCCAAAGCCCAAAAAAAGTCTGCGGGCTATAGAGCATTTTCCGTTCGGGCTCCAGTACTCTGGAATGCCCTCCCGGTAACAGTTCGCGATGCCACCTCAGTAGAAGCATTTAAGTCTCACCTTAAAACTCATTTGTATACTCTAGCCTTTAAATAGACTCCCTTTTTAGACCAGTTGATCTGCCGTTTCTTTTCTTTTTCTTCTATGTCCCACTCTCCCGTGTGGAGGGGGTCCGGTCCGATCCGGTGGCCATGTACTGCTCGCCTGTGTATCGGCTGGGGACATCTCTGCGCTGCTGGTCCGCCTACGCTTGGGATGGTTTCCTGCTGGCTCCGCTGTGAACGGGACTCTCGCTGCTGTGTCTTGGATCCTCTTTGGACTGGACTCTCGCGACTGTGTTGTATCCATTGTGGATTGAACTTTCACAGTATCATGTTAGACCCGCTCGACATCCATTGCTTTCCTCCTCTCTAAGGTTCTCATAGTCATCATTGTCACCGACGTCCCACTGGGTCATTATTGTCACCAATGTCCCACTGGGTGTGAGTTTTCCTACCGAGGATGTCGTGGTGGTTTGTGCAGCCCTTTGAGACACTAGTGATTTAGGGCTATATAAGTAAACATTGATTGATTGATTGATATTGCTTTTTCGCATTATCTCAGGATTCTAAGTACATTACTGTCAAATTGAGTAACAAATCAAATTTTGTTTTTGCAAACCTTACCAAATGTTTTTTTTTTCAGGAAAACTCTCGAAGATGCATTTCTTCAGGCATTATTAGACATGTTGCATGTGTATTTTTGGAGTTATGTTTCAAAAACTGTCATTTTGAGTGTGACCAATATGAGTTCAGTAAAATCTAATATTTGTATTTGTGATTCTTTCCAAATACCTGATTCTGCTAAAACTCACATAAATTCAATATTAAAGGCTTTTTAAGACACATTTCATATTTGGTTTTGGAGTTATGATTATAAACCTTTCATATTTAGGATGACAGTTACACTGTTATATTGAATAAAAAAAACTAACTTGTGTCTTTGCAAACCTTACAAAAGATCATTTTTCTAGTACAACTAACAAAAAACATATCTCTAGGCATTATTAGCCATTTTGCATGTGTTGTTTAGAAGTTATGTTTGAATACATTTTTATTGCTTTTTTCGCATTATCTCAGGATTCTAAGACTATTATAGTCATATTGAGTAAAAAACAACTTTTTGCATTTGCAAGATTTAAAAAAGCATATGTTTCGAGTAAAACTCCCAAAGATGCATTATTTCAGGCATTATTAGCCATTTTTCATGTGTGGTGTAGGAGTTATGTTTAAATAACTGTCATATTGAGTTTCACAGTAAACAGTTATATTGAGTAAAACCTCATGTTTGTATTTGCAAACCATTGAAAAACAACTGTATCTAGTAAAACTCACATGTATTCAAAATCACAGGCATTTTTAGACATTTTGCACGTTTGGATTAGGAATTATGTTTGAATACATTTTTATTGCTTTTTTCGCAATATCTCAGGATTCTAAGTACATTACTGTCAAATTGAGTAACAAATCAAATTTTGTTTTTGCAAACCTTACCAAATGTTTTTTTTTCTGGAAGACTCTCGAAGATGCATTTCTTCAGGCATTATTAGACATTTTGCATGTGTATTTTTGGAGTTATGTTTCAAAAACTGTCATTTTGAGTGTGACCAATATGAGTTCAGTAAAATCTAATTTTTGTATTTGTGATTCTTTCCAAAATACCTGATTCTGCTAAAACTCACATAAATTCAATAATAAAGGCTTTTTAAGACAAATTTCATATTTGGTTTTGGAGTTATGATTATAAACCTTTCATATTTAGGATGACAGTTACACTGTTAAATTGAATAAAAAAACTAACTTGTGTCTTTGCAAACCTTACAAAAGATCATTTTTCTAGTACAACTAACAAAAAACATATCTCTAGGCATTATTAGCCATTTTGCATGTGTTGTTTAGAAGTTATGTTTGAATACATTTTTATTGCTTTTTTCGCATTATCTCAGGATTCTAAGACTATTATAGTCATATTGAGTAAAAAACAACTTTTTGCATTTGCAAGATTTAAAAAAGCATATGTTTCGAGTAAAACTCCCAAAGATGCATTATTTCAGGCATTATTAGCCATTTTTCATGTGTGGTGTAGGAGTTATGTTTAAATAACTGTCATATTGAGTTTCACAGTAAACAGTTATATTGAGTAAAACCTCATGTTTGTATTTGCAAACCATTGAAAAACAACTGTATCTAGTAAAACTCACATGTATTCAAAATCACAGGCATTTTTAGACATTTTGCACGTTTGGATTAGGAATTATGTTTGAATACATTTTTATTGCTTTTTTCGCAATATCTCAGGATTCTAAGTACATTACTGTCAAATTGAGTAACAAATCAAATTTTGTTTTTGCAAACCTTACCAAATGTTTTTTTTCTGGAAGACTCTCGAAGATGCATTTCTTCAGGCATTATTAGACATTTTGCATGTGTATTTTTGGAGTTATGTTTCAAAAACTGTCATTTTGAGTGTGACCAATATGAGTTCAGTAAAATCTAATTTTTGTATTTGTGATTCTTTCCAAAATACCTGATTCTGCTAAAACTCACATAAATTCAATAATAAAGGCTTTTTAAGACAAATTTCATATTTGGTTTTGGAGTTATGATTATAAACCTTTCATATTTAGTATGACATTTGCACTGTTATATTGAATAAAAAAACTAACTTGTTTCTTTGCAAACCTTACAAAAGATATTTTTTCTAGTACAACTAACCAAAAAACATATCTCTAGGCATTATTAGCCATTTTGCATGTGTTGTTTAGAAGTTATGTTTGAATAAATTTTTATTGCTTTTTTCGCATTATCTCAGGAGTCTAAGACTATTATAGTCATATTGACTAAAAAACTACTTTTTGCATTTGCAAGATTTAAAAAAGCATATGTTTCGAGTAAAACTCCCAAAGATGCATTATTTCAGGCATTATTAGCCATTTTTCATGTGTGGTGTAGGAGTTATGTTTAAATAACTGTCATATTGAGTGTTACAGTATACAGTCATATTGAGTAAAACCTCATTTTTGTATTTGCAAACCATTGAAAACCAACTGTATCTAGTAAAACTCACATGTATTCAATATCACAGGCATTTTTAGACATTTTGCACGTTTGGATTAGGAATTATGTTTGAATACATTTTAATTGCTTTTTTCGCATTATCTCAGGATTCTAAGTACATTACTGTCAAATTGAGTAACAAATCAAATTTTGTTTTCGCAAACCTTACCAAATGTTTTTTTTCTGGAAAACTCTCGAAGATGCATTTCTTCAGGCATTATTAGACATTTTGCATGTGTATTTTTGGAGTTATGTTTAAAAAACTGTCATTTTGAGTGTGACCAATATGAGTTCAGTAAAATCTAATATTTGTATTTGTGATTCTTTCCAAAATACCTGATTCTGCTAAAACTCACATAAATTCAATATTAAAGGCTTTTTAAGACACATTTCATATTTGGTTTTGGAGTTATGATTATAAACCTTTCATATTTAGGATGACAGTTACACTGTTATATTGAATAAAAAAACTAACTTGTGTCTTTGCAAACCTTACAAAAGATCATTTTTCTAGTACAACTAACAAAAATACATATCTCTAGGCATTATTAGCCATTTTGCATGTGTTGTTTAGAAGTTATGTTTGAATACATTTTTATTGCTTTTTTCGCATTATCTCAGGATTCTAAGACTATTATAGTCATATTGAGTAAAAAACAACTTTTTGCATTTGCAAGATTTAAAAAAGCATATATTTCGAGTAAAACTCCCAAAGATGCATTATTTCAGGCATTATTAGCCATTTTTCATGTGTATTGTAGGAGTTATGTTTAAATAACTGTCATATTGAGTCTTACAGTAAACAGTTATATTGAGTAAAACCTCATTTTTGTATTTGCAAACCATTGAAAAACAACTGTATCTAGTAAAACTCACATGTATTCAAAATCACAGGCATTTTTAGACATTTTGCACGTTTGGATTAGGAATTATGTTTGAATACATTTTTATGGCTTTTTTCGCATTATCTCAGGATTCTAAGTACATTACTGTCAAATTGAGTAACAAATCAAATTTTGTTTTTGCAAACCTTACCAAATGTTTTTTTTTTCAGGAAAACTCTCGAAGATGCATTTCTTCAGGCATTATTAGACATTTTGCATGTGTATTTTTGGAGTTATGTTTCAAAAACTGTCATTTTGAGTGTGACCAATATGAGGCCAGTAAAATCTAATATTTGTATTTGTGATTCTTTCCAAAATACCTGATTCTGCTAAAACTCACATAAATTCAATATTAAAGGCTTTTTAAGACAAATTTCATATTTGGTTTTGGAGTTATGATTATAAACCTTTCATATTTAGGATGACAGTTACACTGTTAAATTGAATAAAAAAACTAACTTGTGTCTTTGCAAACCTTACAAAAGATCATTTTTCTAGTACAAGTAACAAAAAAACATATATCTAGGCATTATTAGCCATTTTGCATGTGTTGTTTAGAAGTTATGTTTGAATACATTTTTATTGCTTTTTTCGCATTATCTCAGGATTCTAAGACTATTATAGTCATATTGAGTAAAAAACAACTTTTTGCATTTGCAAGATTTAAAAAAGCATATGTTTCGAGTAAAACTCCCAAAGATGCATTATTTCAGGCATTATTAGCCATTTTTCATGTGTGGTGTAGGAGTTATGTTTAAATAACTGTCATATTGAGTGTTAGAGTATACAGTCATATTGAGTAAAACCTCATTTTTGTATTTGCAAACCATTGAAAAACAACTGTATCTAGTAAAACTCACATGTATTCAATATCACAGGCATTTTTAGACATTTTGCACGTTTGGATTAGGAATTATGTTTGAATACATTTGTATTGCTTTTTTCGCATTATCTCAGGATTCTAAGTACATGACTGTCAAAATGAGTAACAAATCAAATTTTGTTTTTGCAAACCTTACCAGATGGTTTTTTTTTTTCAGGAAAACTCTCGAAGATGCATTTCTTCAGGCATTATTAGACATTTTGCATGTGTATTTTTGGAGTTATGTTTCAAAAACTGTCATTTTGAGTGTGACCAATATGAGGCCAGTAAAATCTAATATTTGTATTTGTGATTCTTTCCAAAATACCTGATTCTGCTAAAACTCACATAAATTCAATATTAAAGGCTTTTTAAGACAAATTTCATATTTGGTTTTGGAGTTATGATTATAAACCTTTCATATTAAGTATGACAGTTACACAGTTATATTGAATAAAAAAAACTAACTTGTGTCTTTGCAAACCTTACAAAAGATCATTTTTCTAGTACAACTAACAAAAAAACATATCTCTAGGCATTATTAGCCATTTTGCATGTGTTGTTTAGAAGTTATGTTTGAATACATTTGTATTGCTTTTTTCGCATTATCTCAGGATTCTAAGACTATTATAGTCATATTGAGTAAAAAACAACTTTTTGCATTTGCAAGATTTAAAAAAGCATATGTTTCGAGTAAAACTCCCAAAGATGCATTATTTCAGGCATTATTAGCCATTTTTCATGTGTGGTGTAGGAGTTATGTTTAAATAACTTTCATATTGAGTGTTACAGTATACAGTCATATTGAGTAAAACCTCATTTTTGTATTTGCAAACCATTGAAAAACAACTGTATCTAGTAAAACTCACATGTATTCAATATCACAGACATTTTTAGACATTTTGCACGTTTGGATTAGGAATTATGTTTGAATACATTTTTATTGCTTTGTTCGCATTATCTCAGGATTCTAAGTACATTACTGTCAAATTGAGTAACAAATCAAATTTTGTTTTTGCAAACCTTACCAAATGTTTTTTTCTGGAAAACTCTCGAAGATGCATTTCTTCAGGCATTATTAGACATTTTTTATGTGTATTTCTGGAGTTTTGTTTCAAAAACTGTCATTTTGAGTGTGACCAATATGAGGCCAGTAAAATCTAATATTTGTATTTGTGATTCTTTCCAAAATACCTGATTCTGCTAAAACTCACATAAATTCAATATTAAAGGCTTTTTAAGACAAATTTCATATTTGGTTTTGGAGTTATGATTATAAACCTTTCATATTTAGGATGACAGTTACACAGTTAAATTGAATAAAAAAACTAACTTGTGTCTTTGCAAACCTTACAAAAGATCATATTTCTAGTACAACTAACAAAAAAACATATCTCTAGGCATTATTAGCCATTTTGCATGTGTTGTTTAGAAGTTATGTTTGAATACATTTTTATTGCTTTTTTCGCATTATCTCAGGATTCTAAGACTATTATAGTCATATTGAGTAAAAAACAACTTTTTGCATTTGCAAGATTTAAAAAAGCATATGTTTCGAGTAAAACTCCCAAAGATGCATTATTTCAGCCATTATTAGCCATTTTTCATGTGTGGTGTAGGAGTTATGTTTAAATAACTGTCATATTGAGTGTTACAGTATACAGTTATATTGAGTAAAACCTCATTTTTGTATTTGCAAACCATTGAAAAACAACTGTATCTAGTAAAACTCACATGTATTCAATATCACAGGCATTTTTAGACATTTTGCACGTTTGGATTAGGATTTATGTTTGAATACATTTTTATTGCTTTTTTCGCATTATCTCAGGATTCTAAGTACATTACTGTCAAATTGAGTAACAAATCAAATTTTGTTTTTGCAAACCTTACCAAATGTTTTTTTTTTCAGGAAAACTCTCGAAGATGCATTTCTTCAGGCATTATTAGACATTTTGCATGTGTATTTTTGGAGTTATGTTTCAAAAACTGTCATTTTGAGTGTGACCAATATGAGGCCAGTAAAATCTAATATTTGTATTTGTGATTCTTTCCAAAATACCTGATTCTGCTAAAACTCACATAAATTCAATATTAAAGGCTTTTTAAGACAAATTTCATATTTGGTTTTGGAGTTATGATTATAAACCTTTCATATTTAGGATGACAGTTACACTGTTAAATTGAATAAAAAAACTAACTTGTGTCTTTGCAAACCTTACAAAAGATCATTTTTCTAGTACAAGTAACAAAAAAACATATATCTAGGCATTATTAGCCATTTTGCATGTGTTGTTTAGAAGTTATGTTTGAATACATTTTTATTGCTTTTTTCGCATTATCTCAGGATTCTAAGACTATTATAGTCATATTGAGTAAAAAACAACTTTTTGCATTTGCAAGATTTAAAAAAGCATATGTTTCGAGTAAAACTCCCAAAGATGCATTATTTCAGGCATTATTAGCCATTTTTCATGTGTGGTGTAGGAGTTATGTTTAAATAACTGTCATATTGAGTGTTAGAGTATACAGTCATATTGAGTAAAACCTCATTTTTGTATTTGCAAACCATTGAAAAACAACTGTATCTAGTAAAACTCACATGTATTCAATATCACAGGCATTTTTAGACATTTTGCACGTTTGGATTAGGAATTATGTTTGAATACATTTGTATTGCTTTTTTCGCATTATCTCAGGATTCTAAGTACATGACTGTCAAAATGAGTAACAAATCAAATTTTGTTTTTGCAAACCTTACCAGATGGTTTTTTTTTTTCAGGAAAACTCTCGAAGATGCATTTCTTCAGGCATTATTAGACATTTTGCATGTGTATTTTTGGAGTTATGTTTCAAAAACTGTCATTTTGAGTGTGACCAATATGAGGCCAGTAAAATCTAATATTTGTATTTGTGATTCTTTCCAAAATACCTGATTCTGCTAAAACTCACATAAATTCAATATTAAAGGCTTTTTAAGACAAATTTCATATTTGGTTTTGGAGTTATGATTATAAACCTTTCATATTAAGTATGACAGTTACACAGTTATATTGAATAAAAAAAACTAACTTGTGTCTTTGCAAACCTTACAAAAGATCATTTTTCTAGTACAACTAACAAAAAAACATATCTCTAGGCATTATTAGCCATTTTGCATGTGTTGTTTAGAAGTTATGTTTGAATACATTTGTATTGCTTTTTTCGCATTATCTTAGGATTCTAAGACTATTATAGTCATATTGAGTAAAAAACAACTTTTTGCATTTGCAAGATTTAAAAAAGCATATGTTTCGAGTAAAACTCCCAAAGATGCATTATTTCAGGCATTATTAGCCATTTTTCATGTGTGGTGTAGGAGTTATGTTTAAATAACTTTCATATTGAGTGTTACAGTATACAGTCATATTGAGTAAAACCTCATTTTTGTATTTGCAAACCATTGAAAAACAACTGTATCTAGTAAAACTCAGATGTATTCAATATCACAGACATTTTTAGACATTTTGCACGTTTGGATTAGGAATTATGTTTGAATACATTTTTATTGCTTTGTTCGCATTATCTCAGGATTCTAAGTACATTACTGTCAAATTGAGTAACAAATCAAATTTTGTTTTTGCAAACCTTACCAAATGTTTTTTTCTGGAAAACTCTCGAAGATGCATTTCTTCAGGCATTATTAGACATTTTTTATGTGTATTTCTGGAGTTTTGTTTCAAAAACTGTCATTTTGAGTGTGACCAATATGAGGCCAGTAAAATCTAATATTTGTATTTGTGATTCTTTCCAAAATACCTGATTCTGCTAAAACTCACATAAATTCAATATTAAAGGCTTTTTAAGACAAATTTCATATTTGGTTTTGGAGTTATGATTATAAACCTTTCATATTTAGGATGACAGTTACACAGTTAAATTGAATAAAAAAACTAACTTGTGTCTTTGCAAACCTTACAAAAGATCATATTTCTAGTACAACTAACAAAAAAACATATCTCTAGGCATTATTAGCCATTTTGCATGTGTTGTTTAGAAGTTATGTTTGAATACATTTTTATTGCTTTTTTCGCATTATCTCAGGATTCTAAGACTATTATAGTCATATTGAGTAAAAAACAACTTTTTGCATTTGCAAGATTTAAAAAAGCATATGTTTCGAGTAAAACTCCCAAAGATGCATTATTTCAGCCATTATTAGCCATTTTTCATGTGTGGTGTAGGAGTTATGTTTAAATAACTGTCATATTGAGTGTTACAGTATACAGTTATATTGAGTAAAACCTCATTTTTGTATTTGCAAACCATTGAAAAACAACTGTATCTAGTAAAACTCACATGTATTCAATATCACAGGCATTTTTAGACATTTTGCACGTTTGGATTAGGATTTATGTTTGAATACATTTTTATTGCTTTTTTCGCATTATCTCAGGATTCTAAGTACATTACTGTCAAATTGAGTAACAAATCAAATTTTGTTTTTGCAAACCTTACCAAATGTTTTTTTTTTCAGGAAAACTCTCGAAGATGCATTTCTTCAGGCATTATTAGACATTTTGCATGTGTATTTTTGGAGTTATACTTCAAAAACTGTCATTTTGAGTGTGACCAATATGAGGCCAGTAAAATCTAATATTTGTATTTGTGATTCTTTCCAAAATACCTGATTCTGCTAAAACTCACATAAATTCAATATTAAAGGCTTTTTAAGAAAAATTTCATATTTGGTTTTGGAGTTATGATTATAAACCTTTCATATTAAGCATGACAGTTACACAGTTATATTGAATAAAAAAAACTAACTTGTGTCTTTGCAAACCTTACAAAAGATCATTTTTCTAGTACAACTAACAAAAAAACATATCTCTAGGCATTATTAGCCATTTTGCATGTGTTGTTTAGAAGTTATGTTTGAATATATTTGTATTGCTTTTTTCGCATTATCTCAGGATTCTAAGACTATTATAGTCATATTGAGTAAAAAACAACTTTTTGCATTTGCAAGATTTAAAAAAGCATATGTTTCGAGTAAAACTCCCAAAGATGCATTATTTCAGGCATTATTAGCCATTTTTCATGTGTGGTGTAGGAGTTATGTTTAAATAACTGTCATATTGAGTGTTAGAGTATACAGTCATATTGAGTAAAACCTCATTTTTGTATTTGCAAACCATTGAAAAACAACTGTATCTAGTAAAACTCACATGTATTCAATATCACAGGCATTTTTAGACATTTTGCACGTTTGGATTAGGAATTATGTTTGAATACATTTGTATTGCTTTTTTCGCATTATCTCAGGATTCTAAGTACATGACTGTCAAATTGAGTAACAAATCAAATTTTGTTTTTGCAAACCTTACCAGATGGTTTTTTTTTTTCAGGAAAACTCTCGAAGATGCATTTCTTCAGGCATTATTAGACATTTTGCATGTGTATTTTTGGAGTTATGTTTCAAAAACTGTCATTTTGAGTGTGACCAATATGAGGCCAGTAAAATCTAATATTTGTATTTGTGATTCTTTCCAAAATACCTGATTCTGCTAAAACTCACATAAATTCAATATTAAAGGCTTTTTAAGACAAATTTCATATTTGGTTTTGGAGTTATGATTATAAACCTTTCTTATTAAGTATGACAGTTACACAGTTATATTGAATAAAAAAAACTAACTTGTGTCTTTGCAAACCTTACAAAAGATCATTTTTCTAGTACAACTAACAAAAAAACATATCTCTAGGCATTATTAGCCATTTTGCATGTGTTGTACAGAAGTTATGTTTGAATACATTTGTATTGCTTTTTTCGCATTATCTCAGGATTCTAAGACTATTATAGTCATATTGAGTAAAAAACAACTTTTTGCATTTGCAAGATTTAAAAAAGCATATGTTTCGAGTAAAACTCCCAAAGATGCATTATTTCAGGCATTATTAGCCATTTTTCATGTGTGGTGTAGGAGTTATGTTTAAATAACTTTCATATTGAGTGTTACAGTATACAGTCATATTGAGTAAAACCTCATTTTTGTATTTGCAAACCATTGAAAAACAACTGTATCTAGTAAAACTCACATGTATTCAATATCACAGACATTTTTAGACATTTTGCACGTTTGGATTAGGAATTATGTTTGAATACATTTTTATTGCTTTGTTCGCATTATCTCAGGATTCTAAGTACATTACTGTCAAATTGAGTAACAAATCAAATTTTGTTTTTGCAAACCTTACCAAATGTTTTTTTCTGGAAAACTCTCGAAGATGCATTTCTTCAGGCATTATTAGACATTTTTTATGTGTATTTCTGGAGTTATGTTTCAAAAACTGTCATTTTGAGTGTGACCAATATGAGGCCAGTAAAATCTAATATTTGTATTTGTGATTCTTTCCAAAATACCTGATTCTGCTAAAACTCACATAAATTCAATATTAAAGGCTTTTTAAGACAAATTTCATATTTGGTTTTGGAGTTATGATTATAAACCTTTCATATTTAGGATGACAGTTACACAGTTAAATTGAATAAAAAAACTAACTTGTGTCTTTGCAAACCTTACAAAAGATCATATTTCTAGTACAACTAACAAAAAAACATATCTCTAGGCATTATTAGCCATTTTGCATGTGTTGTTTAGAAGTTATGTTTGAATACATTTTTATTGCTTTTTTCGCATTATCTCAGGATTCTAAGACTATTATAGTCATATTGAGTAAAAAACAACTTTTTGCATTTGCAAGATTTAAAAAAGCATATGTTTCGAGTAAAACTCCCAAAGATGCATTATTTCAGCCATTATTAGCCATTTTTCATGTGTGGTGTAGGAGTTATGTTTAAATAACTGTCATATTGAGTGTTACAGTATACAGTTATATTGAGTAAAACCTCATTTTTGTATTTGCAAACCATTGAAAA
This sequence comes from Nerophis ophidion, assembly GCF_033978795.1. Classification (NCBI taxonomy): domain Eukaryota; kingdom Metazoa; phylum Chordata; class Actinopteri; order Syngnathiformes; family Syngnathidae; genus Nerophis; species Nerophis ophidion. The sequence goes on along the minus strand of NW_026907071.1, from coordinate 11,164 downwards.
ACAACTGTATCTAGTAAAACTCACATGTATTCAATATCACAGGCATTTTTAGACATTTTTCACGTTTGGATTAGGATTTATGTTTGAATACATTTTTATTGCTTTTTTCGCATTATCTCAGGATTCTAAGTACATTACTGTCAAATTGAGTAACAAATCAAATTTTGTTTTTGCAAACCTTACCAAATGTTTTTTTTTTCAGGAAAACTCTCGAAGATGCATTTCTTCAGGCATTATTAGACATTTTGCATGTGTATTTTTGGAGTTATGTTTCAAAAACTGTCATTTTGAGTGTGACCAATATGAGGCCAGTAAAATCTAATATTTGTATTTGTGATTCTTTCCAAAATACCTGATTCTGCTAAAACTCACATAAATTCAATATTAAAGGCTTTTTAAGACAAATTTCATATTTGGTTTTGGAGTTATGATTATAAACCTTTCATATTTAGGATGACAGTTACACTGTTAAATTGAATAAAAAAACTAACTTGTGTCTTTGCAAACCTTACAAAAGATCATTTTTCTAGTACAACTAACAAAAAAACATATCTCTAGGCATTATTAGCCATTTTGCATGTGTTGTTTAGAAGTTATGTTTGAATACATTTTTATTGCTTTTTTCGCATTATCTCAGGATTCTAAGACTATTATAGTCATATTGAGTAAAAAACAACTTTTTGCATTTGCAAGATTTAAAAAAGCATATGTTTCGAGTAAAACTCCCAAAGATGCATTATTTCAGGCATTATTAGCCATTTTTCATGTGTGGTGTAGGAGTTATGTTTAAATAACTGTCATATTGAGTGTTACAGTATACAGTCATATTGAGTAAAACCTAATTTTTGTATTTGCAAACCATTGAAAAACAACTGTATCTAGTAAAACTCACATGTATTCAATATCACAGGCATTTTTAGACATTTTGCACGTTTGGATTAGGAATTATGTTTAAATACATTTGTATTGCTTTTTTCGCATTATCTCAGGATTCTAAGTACATGACTGTCAAATTGAGTAACAAATCAAATTCTGTTTTTGCAAACCTTACCAGATGTTTTTTTTTTTTCAGGAAAACTCTCGAAGATGCATTTCTTCAGGCATTATTAGACATTTTGCATGTGTATTTTTGGAGTTATATTTCAAAAACTGTCATTTTGAGTGTGACCAATATGAGGCCAGTAAAATCTAATATTTGTATTTGTGATTCTTTCCAAAATACCTGATTCTGCTAAAACTCACATAAATTCAATATTAAAGGCTTTTTAAGACAAATTTCATATTTGGTTTTGGAGTTATGATTATAAACCTTTCATATTAAGTATGACAGTTACACAGTTATATTGAATAAAAAAAACTAACTTGTGTCTTTGCAAACCTTACAAAAGATCATTTTTCTAGTACAACTAACAAAAAAACATATCTCTAGGCATTATTAGCCATTTTGCATGTGTTGTTTAGAAGTTATGTTTGAATACATTTTTATTGCTTTTTTCGCATTATCTCAGGATTCTAAGACTATTATAGTCATATTGAGTAAAAAACAACTTTTTGCATTTGCAAGATTTAAAAAAGCATATGTTTCGAGTAAAACTCCCAAAGATGCATTATTTCAGGCATTATTAGCCATTTTTCATGTGTGGTGTAGGAGTTATGTTTAAATAACTGTCATATTGAGTCTTACAGTAAACAGTTATATTGAGTAAAACCTCATGTTTGTATTTGCAAACCATTGAAAAACAACTGTATCTAGTAAAACTCACATGTATTCAAAATCACAGGCATTTTTAGACATTTTGCACGTTTGGATTAGGAATTATGTTTGAATACATTTTTATTGCTTTTTTCGCAATATCTCAGGATTCTAAGTACATTACTGTCAAATTGAGTAACAAATCAAATTTTGTTTTTGCAAACCTTACCAAATGTTTTTTTTCTGGAAAACTCTCGAAGATGCATTTCTTCAGGAATTATTAGACATTTTGCATGTGTATTTTTGGAGTTATGTTTCAAAAACTGTCATTTTGAGTGTGACCAATATGAGGCCAGTAAAATCTAATATTTGTATTTGTGATTCTTTCCAAAATACCTGATTCTGCTAAAACTCACATAAATTCAATATTAAAGGCTTTTTAAGACAAATTTCATATTTGGTTTTGGAGTTATGATTATAAACCTTTCATATTAAGTATGACAGTTACACAGTTATATTGAATAAAAAAAACTAACTTGTGTCTTTGCAAACCTTACAAAAGATCATTTTTCTAGTACAACTAACCAAAATACATATCTCTAGGCATTATTAGCCATTTTGCATGTGTTGTTTAGAAGTTATGTTTGAATACATTTGTATTGCTTTTTTCGCATTATCTCAGGATTCTAAGACTATTATAGTCATATTGAGTAAAAAACAACTTTTTGCATTTGCAAGATTTAAAAAAGCATATGTTTAGAGTAAAACTCCCAAAGATGCATTATTTCAGGCATTATTAGCCATTTTTCATGTGTGGTGTAGGATTTATGTTTAAATAACTGTCATATTGAGTGTTACAGTATACAGTCATATTGAGTAAAACCTCATTTTTGTATTTGCAAACCATTGAAAAACAACTGTATCTAGTAAAACTCACATGTATTCAATATCACAGGCATTTTTAGACATTTTGCACGTTTGGATTATGAATTATGTTTGAATATATTGTTATTGCTTTTTTCGCATTATCTCAGGATTCTAAGTACATTACTGTCAAATTGAGTAACAAATCAAATTTTGTTTTTTAAAACCTTACCAGATTTTTTTTTTTTTTCAGGAAAACTCTCGAAGATGCATTTCTTCAGGCATTATTAGACATTTTGCATGTGTATTTTTGGAGTTATGTTTCAAAAACTGTCATTCTGAGTGTGACCAATATGAGGCCAGTAAAATCTAATATTTGTATTTGTGATTCTTTCCAAAACACCTGATTCTGCTAAAACTCACATAAATTCAATATTAAAGGCTTTTTAAGACAAATTTCATATTTGGTTTTGGAGTTATGATTATAAACCTTTCATATTTAGGATGACAGTTACACTGTTAAATTGAATAAAAAAACTAACTTGTGTCTTTGCAAACCTTACAAAATATCATATTTCTAGTACAACTAACAAAAAAACATATCTCTAGGCATTATTAGCCATTTTGCATGTGTTGTTTAGAAGTTATGTTTGAATACATTTTTATTGCTTTTTTCGCATTATCTCAGGATTCTAAGACTATTATAGTCATATTGAGTAAAAAACTTCTTTTTGCATTTGCAAGATTTAAAAAAGCATATGTTTCGGGTAAAACTCCCGAAGATGCATTATTTCAGGCATTATTAGCCATTTTTCATGTGTGGTGTAGGAGTTATCTTTAAATAACTGTCACATTGAGTGTTACAGTATACAGTCATATTGAGTAAAACCTCATTTTTGTATTTGCAAACCATTGAAAAACAACTGTATCTAGTAAAACTCACATGTATTCAATATCACAGGCATTTTTAGACATTTTGCACGTTTGGATTAGGAAATATGTTTGAATACATTTTTGTTGCTTTTTTCGCATTATCTCAGGATTCTAAGTGCATTACTGTCAAATTGAGTAACAAATCAAATTTTGTTTTTGCAAACCTTACCAAATGTTTTTTTTTTTCAGGAAAACTCTCGAAGATGCATTTCTTCAGGCATTATTAGACATTTTGCATGTGTATTTTTGGAGTTATGTTTCAAAAACTGTCATTTTGAGTGTGACCAATATGAGTTCAGTAAAATCAAATATTTGTATTTGTGATTCCTTCCAAAATACCTGATTCTGCTAAAACTCACATAAATTCAATATTAAAGGCTTTTTAAGACAAATTTCATATTTGGTTTTGGAGTTATGATTATAAACCTATCATATTTAGTATGACAGTTACACTGTTATATTGAATAAAAAAACTAACTTGTGTCTTTGCAAACCTTACAAAAGATCATTTTTCTAGTACAACTAACAAAAAAACATATTTCTAGGCATTATTAGCCATTTTGCATGTGTTGTTTAGAAGTTATGTTTGAATACATTTTTATTGCTTTTTTCGCATTATCTCAGGATTCTAAGAACATTAGTGTCATATTGAGTAAAAAACTACTTTTTGCATTTGCAAGATTTAAAAAAGCATATGTTTCGAGTAAAACTCCCAAAGATGCATTATTTCAGGCATTATTAGCAATTTTTCATGTGTGGTGTAGGAGTTATGTTTGAATAACTGTCATATTGAGTGTTACAGTATACAGTCATATTGAGTAAAACCTCATTTTTGTATTTGCAAACCATTGAAAAACAACTGTATCTAGTAAAACTCACATGTATTCAATATCACAGGCATTTTTAGACATTTTGCACGTTTGGATTAGGAATTATGTTGGAATACATTTTTATTGCTTTTTTCGCATTATCTCAGGATTCTAAGTACATTACTGTCAAATTGAGTAACAAATAAAATTTTGTTTTTGCAAACCTTACCAAATGTTTTTTTTCTGGAAGACTCTCGAAGATGCATTTCTTCAGGCATTATTAGACATTTTGCATGTGTATTTTTGGAGTTATGTTTCAAAAACTGTCATTTTGAGTGTGACCAATATGAGGCCAGTAAAATCTAATATTTGTATTTGTGATTCTTTCCAAAATACCTGATTCTGCTAAAACTCACATAAATTCAATATTAAAGGCTTTTTAAGACAAATTTCATATTTGGTTTTGGAGTTATGATTATAAACCTTTCATATTTAGGATGACAGTTACACTGTTAAATTGAATAAAAAAAACTAACTTGTGTCTTTGCAAACCTTACAAAAGATCATTTTTCTAGTACAACTAACAAAAAAACATATCTGTAGGCATTATTAGCCATTTTGCATGTGTTGTTTAGAAGTTATGTTTGAATACATTTTTATTGCTTTTTTCGCATTATCTCAGGATTCTAAGACTATTATAGTCATATTGAGTAAAAAACAACTTTTTGCATTTGCAAGATTTAAAAAAGCATATGTTTCGAGTAAAACTCCCAAAGATGCATTATTTCAGGCATTATTAGCCATTCTTCATGTGTGGTGTAGGAGTTATGTTTAAATAACTGTCATATTGAGTGTTACAGTATACAGTTATATTGAGTAAAACCTCATTTTTGTATTTGCAAACCATTGAAAAACAACTGTATCTAGTAAAACTCACATGTATTCAACATCACAGGCATTTTTAGACATTTTGCACGTTTGGATTAGGAATTATGTTTGAATACATTTGTATTTCTTTTTTCGCATTATCTCAGGATTCTAAGTACATTACTATCAAATTGAGTAACAAATCAAATTTTGTTTTTGCAAACCTTACCAGATGTTTTTTTTTTTTCAGGAAAACTCTCGAAGATGCATTTCTTCAGGCATTATTAGACATTTTGCATGTGTATTTTTGGAGTTATGTTTCAAAAACTGTCATTTTAAATGTGACCAATATGAGGCCAGTAAAATCTAATATTTGTATTTGTGATTCTTTCCAAAATACCTGATTCTGCTAAAACTCACATAAATTCAATATTAAAGGCTTTTTAAGACAAATTTCATATTTGGTTTTGGAGTTATGATTATAAACCTTTCATATTTAGTATGACAGTTACACTGTTATATTGAATAAAAAAACTAACTTGTGTCTTTGCAAACCTTACAAAAGATCATTTTTCTAGTACAACTAACCAAAATACATATCTCTAGGCATTATTAGCCATTTTGCATTTGTTGTTTAGAAGTTATGTTTGAATACATTTGTATTGCTTTTTTCGCATTATCTCAGGATTCTAAGACTATAATAGTCATATTGAGTAAAAAACTACTTTTTGCATTTGCAAGATTTAAAAAAGCATATGTTTCGAGTAAAACTCCCAAAGATGCATTATTTCAGGCATTATTAGCCATTTTTCATGTGTGGTGTAGGAGTTATGTTTAAATAACTGTCATATTGAGTGTTACAGTATACAGTCATATTGAGTAAAACCTCATTTTTGTATTTGCAAACCATTGAAAAACAACTGTATCTAGTAAAACTCACATGTATTCAATATCACAGGCATTTTTAGACATTTTGCACGTTTGGATTAGGATTTATGTTTGAATACATTTTTATTGCTTTTTTCGCATTATCTCAGGATTCTAAGTACATTACTGTCAAATTGAGTAACAAATCAAATTTTGTTTTTGCAAACCTTACCAAATGTTTTTTTTTTCAGGAAAACTCTCGAAGATGCATTTCTTCAGGCATTATTAGACATTTTGCATGTGTATTTTTGGAGTTATGTTTCAAAAACTGTCATTTTGAGTGTGACCAATATGAGGCCAGTAAAATCTAATATTTGTATTTGTGATTCTTTCCAAAATACCTGATTCTGCTAAAACTCACATAAATTCAATATTAAAGGCTTTTTAAGACAAATTTCATATTTGGTTTTGGAGTTATGATTATAAACCTTTCATATTTAGGATGACAGTTACACTGTTAAATTGAATAAAAAAACTAACTTGTGTCTTTGCAAACCTTACAAAAGATCATATTTCTAGTACAACTAACAAAAAAACATATCTCTAGGCATTATTAGCCATTTTGCATGTGTTGTTTAGAAGTTATGTTTGAATACATTTTTATTGCTTTTTTCGCATTATCTCAGGATTCTAAGACTATTATAGTCATATTGAGTAAAAAACAACTTTTTGCATTTGCAAGATTTAAAAAAGCATGTGTTTCGGGTAAAACTCCCGAAGATGCATTATTTCAGGCATTATTAGCCATTTTTCATGTGTGGTGTAGGAGTTATCTTTAAATAACTGTCACATTGAGTGTTACAGTATACAGTCATATTGAGTAAAACCTCATTTTTGTATTTGCAAACCATTGAAAAACAACTGTATCTAGTAAAACTCACATGTATTCAATATCACAGGCATTTTTAGACATTTTGCACGTTTGGATTAGGAATTATGTTTGAATACATTTTTATTGCTTTTTTCGCATTATCTCAGGATTCTAAGTACATTACTGTCAAATTGAGTCACAAATCAAATTTTGTTTTTGCAAACCTTACCAAATGTTTTTTTTCTGGAAAACTCTCGAAGATGCATTTCTTCAGGCATTATTAGACATTTTGCATGTGTATTTTTGGATTTATGTTTCAAAAACTGTCATTTTGAGTGTGACCAATATGAGTTCAGTAAAATCTAATATTTGTATTTGTGATTCTTTCCAAAATACCTGATTCTGCTAAAACTCACATAAATTCAATATTAAAGGCTTTTTAAGACAAATTTCATATTTGGTTTTGGAGTTATGATTATAAACCTATCATATTTAGTATGACAGTTACACTGTTATATTAAATAAAAAATCTAACTTGTGTCTTTGCAAACCTTACAAAAGATCATTTTTCTAGTACAACTAACAAAAAAACATATCTCTAGGCATTATTAGCCATTTTGCATGTGTTGTTTAGAAGTTATGTTTGAATACATTTTTATTGCTTTTTTCGCATTATCTCAGGAGTCTAAGACTATTATAGTCATATTGACTAAAAAACTACTTTTTGAATTTGCACGATTTAAAAAAGCATATGTTTCGAGTAAAACTCCCAAAGATGAATTATTTCAGGCATTATTAGCCATTTTTCATGTGTGGTGTAGGAGTTATGTTTAAATAACTGTCATATTGAGTGTTACAGTATACAGTCATATTGAGTAAAACCTCATTTTTGTATTTGCAAACCATTGAAAAACAACTGTATCTAGTAAAACTCACATGTATTCAACATCACAGGCATTTTTAGACATTTTGCACGTTTGGATTAGGAATTATGTTTGAATACATTTGTATTTCTTTTTTCGCATTATCTCAGGATTCTAAGTACATTACTATCAAATTGAGTAACAAATCAAATTTTGTTTTTGCAAACCTTACCAGATGTTTTTTTTTTTTCAGGAAAACTCTCGAAGATGCATTTCTTCAGGCATTATTAGACATTTTGCATGTGTATTTTTGGAGTTATGTTTCAAAAACTGTCATTTTAAATGTGACCAATATGAGGCCAGTAAAATCTAATATTTGTATTTGTGATTCTTTCCAAAATACCTGATTCTGCTAAAACTCACATAAATTCAATATTAAAGGCTTTTTAAGACAAATTTCATATTTGGTTTTGGAGTTATGATTATAAACCTTTCATATTTAGTATGACAGTTACACTGTTATATTGAATAAAAAAACTAACTTGTGTCTTTGCAAACCTTACAAAAGATCATTTTTCTAGTACAACTAACCAAAATACATATCTCTAGGCATTATTAGCCATTTTGCATTTGTTGTTTAGAAGTTATGTTTGAATACATTTGTATTGCTTTTTTCGCATTATCTCAGGATTCTAAGACTATAATAGTCATATTGAGTAAAAAACTACTTTTTGCATTTGCAAGATTTAAAAAAGCATATGTTTCGAGTAAAACTCCCAAAGATGCATTATTTCAGGCATTATTAGCCATTTTTCATGTGTGGTGTAGGAGTTATGTTTAAATAACTGTCATATTGAGTGTTACAGTATACAGTCATATTGAGTAAAACCTCATTTTTGTATTTGCAAACCATTGAAAAACAACTGTATCTAGTAAAACTCACATGTATTCAATATCACAGGCATTTTTAGACATTTTGCACGTTTGGATTAGGATTTATGTTTGAATACATTTTTATTGCTTTTTTCGCATTATCTCAGGATTCTAAGTACATTACTGTCAAATTGAGTAACAAATCAAATTTTGTTTTTGCAAACCTTACCAAATATTTTTTTTTTCAGGAAAACTCTCGAAGATGCATTTCTTCAGGCATTATTAGACATTTTGCATGTGTATTTTTGGAGTTATGTTTCAAAAACTGTCATTTTGAGTGTGACCAATATGAGGCCAGTAAAATCTAATATTTGTATTTGTGATTCTTTCCAAAATACCTGATTCTGCTAAAACTCACATAAATTCAATATTAAAGGCTTTTTAAGACAAATTTCATATTTGGTTTTGGAGTTATGATTATAAACCTTTCATATTTAGGATGACAGTTACACTGTTAAATTGAATAAAAAAACTAACTTGTGTCTTTGCAAACCTTACAAAAGATCATATTTCTAGTACAACTAACAAAAAAACATATCTCTAGGCATTATTAGCCATTTTGCATGTGTTGTTTAGAAGTTATGTTTGAATACATTTTTATTGCTTTTTTCGCATTATCTCAGGATTCTAAGACTATTATAGTCATATTGAGTAAAAAACAACTTTTTGCATTTGCAAGATTTAAAAAAGCATGTGTTTCGGGTAAAACTCCCGAAGATGCATTATTTCAGGCATTATTAGCCATTTTTCATGTGTGGTGTAGGAGTTATCTTTAAATAACTGTCACATTGAGTGTTACAGTATACAGTCATATTGAGTAAAACCTCATTTTTGTATTTGCAAACCATTGAAAAACAACTGTATCTAGTAAAACTCACATGTATTCAATATCACAGGCATTTTTAGACATTTTGCACGTTTGGATTAGGAATTATGTTTGAATACATTTTTATTGCTTTTTTCGCATTATCTCAGGATTCTAAGTACATTACTGTCAAATTGAGTCACAAATCAAATTTTGTTTTTGCAAACCTTACCAAATGTTTTTTTTCTGGAAAACTCTCGAAGATGCATTTCTTCAGGCATTATTAGACATTTTGCATGTGTATTTTTGGATTTATGTTTCAAAAACTGTCATTTTGAGTGTGACCAATATGAGTTCAGTAAAATCTAATATTTGTATTTGTGATTCTTTCCAAAATACCTGATTCTGCTAAAACTCACATAAATTCAATATTAAAGGCTTTTTAAGACAAATTTCATATTTGGTTTTGGAGTTATGATTATAAACCTATCATATTTAGTATGACAGTTACACTGTTATATTAAATAAAAAATCTAACTTGTGTCTTTGCAAACCTTACAAAAGATCATTTTTCTAGTACAACTAACAAAAAAACATATCTCTAGGCATTATTAGCCATTTTGCATGTGTTGTTTAGAAGTTATGTTTGAATACATTTTTATTGCTTTTTTCGCATTATCTCAGGAGTCTAAGACTATTATAGTCATATTGACTAAAAAACTACTTTTTGAATTTGCACGATTTAAAAAAGCATATGTTTCGAGTAAAACTCCCAAAGATGAATTATTTCAGGCATTATTAGCCATTTTTCATGTGTGGTGTAGGAGTTATGTTTAAATAACTGTCATATTGAGTGTTACAGTATACAGTCATATTGAGTAAAACCTCATTTTTGTATTTGCAAACCATTGAAAAACAACTGTATCTAGTAAAACTCACATGTATTCAATATCACAGGCATTTTTAGACATTTTGCACGTTTGGATTAGGAATTATGTTTGAATACATTTTTATTGCTTTTTTCGCATTATCTCAGGATTCTAAGTACATTACTGTCAAATTGAGTAACAAATCAAATTTTGTTTTTGCAAACCTTACCAAATGTTTTTTTTTTCAGGAAAACTCTCGAAGATGCATTTCTTCAGGCATTATTAGACATTTTGCATGTGTATTTTTGGAGTTATGTTTCAAAAACTGTCATTTTGAGTGTGACCAATATGAGGCCAGTAAAATCTAATATTTGTATTTGTGATTCTTTCCAAAATACCTGATTCTGCTAAAACATACATAAATTCAATATTAAAGGCTTTTTAAGACAAATGAAATGTTTGGTTTTGGAGTTATGATTATAAACCTTTCATATTTAGTATGACAGTTACACTGTTAAATTGAATAAAAAAACTAACTTGTGTCTTTGCAAACCTTACAAAAGATCATTTTTCTAGTAAAGCTAACCAAAATACATATCTCTAGGCATTATTAGCCATTTTGCATTTGTTGTTTAGAAGTTATGTTTGAATACCTTTTTATTGCTTTTTTCACATTATCTCAGGATTCTAAGACTATTATAGTCACATTGAGTAAAAAACTTCTTTTTGCATTTGTAAGATTTAAAAAAGCATATGTTTCAAGTAAAACTCCCAAAGATGCATTATTTCA